>NW_026865219.1:0-119043 GCF_026571515.1 Ruditapes philippinarum
CCCAGTGGAGTTCCTTTAAGTGACAGCAAGGTCACATAATTATGAATTTTTCCAGTTGAACTGGTACAGGAAGAAATAAAATACCTCGCATGCATTATTGTAGGCACCACTGTCTGTAAGCAAATTTGTGGGGATGGAGCATAATACTTAGGCCATAGAAACTTAATCTTTTAGACTCTCATCCAGGTTTCAAGAAATAATTGGGGCGGGGTGGGTGGAATTTATAATTTTATAATTTATATTTATCCATCACTTTTAAGACCTGAAAAAAAGAAATGTATGAATAAACAAAAGTGTTTAAATCTTTATTTTAATGAGAATAATACTAAATGTTTTGTAAGAATTTGTTACTTACAATAATCTTTTACATTTTTTGTAGCTATTGTTTACTGCATCATATATTTCACATATGACGAAACATTTTTGACAATTTTACTGATCGAAAACGAACCTATTTAAAATCTTGATCACTAGACGCTGTAAACCTCAGTCTGATTTTTTTTGCGTTCGTCCGCAATATTCGACCACGATTTTCGGACGAATTTTCGTCCAAGACGTCTGCGAAATGAACAATTTTTTTTATAAAAATAAATTATTTTGGAGGCGGAAAGAATTTTTGATACGGGCGGGCGAGGATGAGAGTCTAAAAATTAATTTTCTGTGGCCTTATCATCTTTCCTATTTTAAAGTGACCTTATTTTACTTGATGTAAAAAATGATATATTTTTTTTTTCCCAGGACTGAGTGCCAAAAAAGAAAACTAGAGATAACTGCAGCAGACTGGATCACCTAAGGAGACTGTTTTTGTGATTTTGGAGTCATTAACATTTCATCAAAGGTAAATATTTATGCCTTTTTAGACCCCCCTATCAGTTTAACTGGAGGGACTTTAGGTTTACCCTTTGTCGGCTCTGTCATCCATCTGATACAAACATATAATACTTAGGTCACCAGGCTATGGGAACATTATAGGTAAAGTAAATAACCTTTGTAGCTATTCTTTATGTGGCTAATTTTTCTCTGACATGGCTAAAAGAACAATAGAGAGAACCAAAGAGTAGCCACTTAAATACCCAACTTTGAGTAGGTCCATCTGTCTGTCCATCAGTCCATCCATCATGGATAATCCAAAAAGTACTAAAAATAAATTTATGCAACTTGATGTATGGATATATGGCAGTATAGAGATTATGCATGTCTTTTTCTTTTTATGCTTCCCGAAAAATTTCGGGGGAGCATTTAGTTGGCGCCTTGTCCGTCTGTCCGTCCGTCCGTTGTCTTGTCCAGAGCATAACTTGAAAACCCTTGGAGATAATTTGTTGAAACTTCATACAGTGGTAGAGGGCATTGAGGGGGAGTGCAGTGTTAAAGAACCATAACTCTATTTTGCCCGGTTTTTAGCTCGACTATTCGCAGAATAATCGAGCTAATGCAGTCACCCATTTGTCGGCGTCGGCGTCGGCGTCGGCGTCGGCGTCGGCGTCCCTGTGGTTAAGTTTTTGTATGTAAGCTGGTATCTCCATAACTACTGAAGGGAATATATTGAAACTTCACACACTTGTTCTCTGTGATTATCTAAGATGATTGGCACAAAGTCCCATAACTCTGATTTGCTTTTTTTCATAATTATGCCCTTTTTCGACTTAGAAATTCTTGGTTAAGTTTTTGTATGTAAGCTGGTATCTCCATAACTACTGAAGGGAATGGATTGAAACTTCACACACTTGTTCTCTGTGATTATCTAAGATGATTGGCACAAGTCCGCATAACCTGATTTTGGCTTTTTTTCATAATTATGCCCCTTTTTCGACTTAGAAATTCTTGGTTAAGTTTTTGTATGTAAGCTGGTATCTCCATAACTACTGAAGAAATGGATTGAAACTTCACACACTTGTTCTCTGTGATTATCTAAGATGATGGCACAAGTCCCATAACTCTGATTTGCTTTTTTTCATAATTATGCCCCTTTTTCGACTTAGAAATTCTTGGTTAAGTTTTTGTATGTAGCTGGTATCTCCCATAACTACTGAAGGGATGGATTGAAACTTCACACACTTGTTCTCTGTGATTATCTAAGATTGATTGGCACAAGTCCCATAACTCTGGTTTGCTTTTTTTCATAATTATGCCCCTTTTTCGACTTAGAAATTCTTGGTTAAGTTTTTGTATGTAAGCTGGTATCTCCATAACTACTGAAGGGAATATATTGAAACTTCACACACTTGTTCTCTGTGATTATCTAAGATAATTGGCACAAGTCCCATAACTCTGATTTGCTTTTTTACATAATTATGCCCCTTTTTCGACTTAGAAATTCTTGGTTAAGATTTGCATGTAAGCTGGTATCTCCATAACTACTGAAGGGAATGGATTGAAAACTTCACACACACTTGTTCTCTGTGATTATCTAAGATGACTGGCACAAGTCCCATAACTCTGATTTGCTTTTTAACATAATTAATGCCCCTTTTTCGACTTAGAAATTCTTGGTTAAAGTTTTTGCGTGTAAGCTGGTATCTCCATAAGCTACTGAAGGGATGGATTGAAACTTCACACACTTGGTTCTCGTGATTATCTAAGATGATTGGTACAAGTCCCATAACTCTGAATTTGCTTTTTTTGCATAATTATGCCCTTTTTCGACTCATGAATTCTTGTTAAGTTTTTGCATGTAAGCTTGTATCTCCATACTACTGAAGGGAATGTATTGAAACTTGAAGAGTTTGTACCTTTTCGGACAATTTTATGTATTCATATAGGTAAGCATTTTTAAAAATACCTCAATGAAACACCCTTGTGACAAATTTTTCGAATAGTCGAGCGTTACTGTCCTCCGACAGTTTTCTTGTTTGAATTTATCTCCCCTTATAGAAAAATCTTGTCCGGGGCATAACTCTGAAACTATAAGTTAGAGATATCAACATGAAACTTTGTAGTGAATAGATCTCTAATGGGTAGATGTGCAGTGCATAAGAACAATATCTTTTTTTTGTCCTAATTTTTTGGAGTTATTGCCCCTTTGTGAATTTTTAACACTTTGAACTTTGTCCGGAAACATAACTCTAAAACTATAAAGAGATATCAAGATGAAACATTGTAGGTGAATAGATCTCAATGGGTAGATGTGCAGTGCAAAAGAACCATAACTCTGTTAAGCCTCACTTTTTTTTAATTATCTCCCTTTTAGAAAAAATCTTTTCCAGGACATAGCTGTAAAACTATAAGAGATATCAACATGAAAACTTTGTAGGTAATATATCTCAATAGGTAGATGTGCAGTGCACAAGAATCATAACTCTGCCTTGCCTTATTCTGGAGTTATTTCCCTTTGTTTATTTTTATGCCCCCACCATGTAATGGCCGGGGCATATAGTGTTACCCTGTTCCGTCATTCCGTCCTTCCATCCTTCCGTCCTTCCGTCATTCTGTCATTCCGTCATCAGCAGTTTCCGTTCATTATCTTAAGAACGGTTGGCACACATTCAACTCAAATTTGACATATGAATATGTCATGACAAAATACAGGTCAAGTTCGAATTTGATCATGGTTCGTGAATTTTGACAAGAGAGTTATGCCTTTAACTTTGAAAAATAATATGAAATTTCAGTTTCCGTTCATTATCTCCCCAACGGTACAACACATTCAACTCAAACTTGACATATGGATTATGTCATGACAAAATAACAGGTCAAGTTCGAAATTTGGTCCATTTTCGATATTTTTGGCAGAGTTATGCCCCTTTTACTTTGAAATAATATGAAATTTTCAGTTTCCGTTCATTATCTCCCCAACGGTACAACACATTCAACTCAAAACTTGACATATGGATGCATCAAAAGAATGCGCAGGTCAATTTAAATTTGGTCATGGTTCAATGATTTTTGGCAGAGTTATGCCCTTTCACTTTGAAAGTAATATTGAAATTTTCAGTTTCCGTTTATTATCTCCCAAAGTGATAACACATTCAAACTCAAAAATTTGACATATGGATATTTTTTGGAATTCCCAGGCCAAGTTGGAATTTGGTCATGGTTCAAAATGAATTTTTGGCAGAGTTATGCCCCTTTCACTTTGAAAATAATATGAAATTTACAGTTTCTGTTCATTATCTACCCAACTAGTGTTACATATTAACTTAAATTTTACATATGGATATGTCAAAGGAATGGGCAGGTCAAGTTGGAATTTGGTCATGGTTTGATGATTTTTTTGCAGAGTTATGTCCCTTTCACTTTGAAAATAATATAGGATACATCTTAGGAATAAGCAGTTTAAGTTGGAATTTGGTTGTTGTTCAAATGATTTTAGACAAACTTATCTTTCCTGAATGTTGGAAAAATTTTGTACTTTCAGTTTCAGCACTCATACTTTTAGCCATTATTTTGGCTACAAATATGAAATATGCTATTTTTAAAAGGTTAAGACTGAATAATTTCAGTGTCTTGAACATTGTATGAAAATGGTTTGTGTTAACATTGAAAAGTTTTAAGGGCTTTGAACTTAAAATGAAAAAAATAATTAATGCACCATCTGAAATTTTGGCTGCATGCGGGGGCATCCGTGGCATGATGACACATTTCTAGTTACTTTTTGAAGTTGTCCGGGACATAACTCGGAAATCATAAGAGATATCATCAAGAAACTTTGTAGGTTGATAGATCACATTGATTAGAAATGCAGTGCAAAGAAAAGTAACTCTGCCTTGCCGAATTTTGGAATTATTGCACTTTGAACTTTTTTCAGGGACATAACTCTGAAACTACAGGAGGTGTACTTTCCTGTGTCCAAAACCTATTCGGGGAGCATCAACCGGCTTAAACCGGGCTCTTGTCTTCCTTAGTTGTTATGGCAATAAATAGACTGAAAATATGGCTAATTTAACACATAAACTGAATCCAGTGATAACACAAACAGAACTGAAAATATTTAATGAAACTAGAAATATGGGTACATGGAGGTCTGGAGATTATGCATATATATTTCTTTAATTCCTATGTTAAAAAAGGTGGTTACTATGGCAACAAATAGGCTTAAATATGATAAATATAACAATATTTGTGATTACTCAAAAGGTAATGTAAACATTTTTATGAAACTTCAATTATGGATAGATGGCAGTATGGAGATTATGCACATCATTTTAATCTTGACTATAGGGAGTTTATTGAGAGGTGTCCTACTCGCCAAATTCGGCAACCTCGCCAAGATTTCTGATTCAAAATTTTACACTTTTTCTCTATAAGTTTTTAAGGTATTTACTTCAAACTTAAAAAACATGTTTCAAATCATCAACCACATCATACGTGATCTAGCACAAAATTATCAGACTTGCCCCCCTTGAACTGAGAATTTCCGTAAAAAAGATTATGTTTTTTTGTTTTGTTATAATTTCTTTATTTGTTTATGTATCTATAATAAACTTTATATTTATGTTTTATATTACCACTAAAGTCATTTGTAAGAAGGTTTAATGTTCTAGCTGGATGGTTTCCAGAATTATGCCCTCCCTGAAATTTTTTATCCATAAAATTTTATGATTATTTTTTACTCAAACTTCTTAATTTCTTTAAAACATTTATTTCAAACTCCCATATCATAATAATATGACAATGGTTATATTAGTCCATATAAAATTTATCTAGAATTATCTCTTTCATCAACTTTTAAATTTTCTTATTCATTCTTTAACTTTCTTATTTCTCCATGGATTTACTCCAAAAACACCTACATCATATATGATTAGTTTTATAAGTCATGGGTGACCATGATTATTTTCATTTTAAATTTTTTTTTTTTTTGTTACTAGAAATGGTATATTTTGAAAATTGTTATTTTTCACTTTTCTTCTTTGTGTCTCTAAATGGCATCTTCTTTAGGCTATATAAAATAAATTCCCAGATTTTCATCCCCGCCTTCCCGGCAAATACAATTTTTATTTAAAAAAAAAAAGAAGAAGAAATTTTGAAAATCAAGATAAAAGTTTATAGCTAGAACTTTACATTTGATTACCATGTATGAATGCCGAGTACTGAAAGTATATAAGTTCATAGCTAGAATTATACATTTGATTACCATGTATGAATGCCGAGTACTGAAAGTATATAAGTTCATAGCTAGAATTATACATTTGATTACCGTGTATGAATGCCAAGTACTTAAAAAGTATATAAGTGCATAATCATTATCTGTGCGGCCAAAACTAGGTCAGTCTCGGTCCTAGCTGAATAAAATTGGATCATGCGGTCCAAGATAAATTTTCTTACTGCCAATCCTCGGGTCCGAATAAAATTTCAAAGAGCTTAAGATAACTTGTTTTGATAGTAAAAAAGAAATTTGTTTAAAAAAAACAACTTTAAAGAAATTGACCACAGAGGACCAATTTCGGACAAGTCAAACAGCTGAGAGCTTGTCTGCATAAACAACATCAGTAAATTTTGCCAAAAATTACAAATTTGGACGTTTTGTTTTACAATGCCTTTTAAAATAGCGGATGAATAACAATCTAAAACTAATGATAAAATGTTTAACCTGATAAATCTAAATCAACAACAACTAGAATTGAGAATGGTTATGCAGGAAACAGACATTTTACAATTGTCACATATTTTCATGATGCCAATTATTATAATAAAAAAAAGAAGTTGCCTAAAGGAAGACTAGTTTTGTTAAAATGTGTCCAATAACACTTTAGATATAGTATTTAAGAATACTTACGGTATTGTTTACATTAGAAATTTGCCAGTATATGTTGTACGATGAATATTTTCTTAAGGGAGGGGGAGTGATCTTAATTAATCGTGAAGAAAACAGCACAATGGTCCGATGATGCAGGGTTTTAGAAATCATCTTTAAATATTTTATAAGCATTTCTTTACGGTACAGTGAATATTCATTAATTACAAAATGCAGCAAAGATAGCTTAAAATATTCAAAATGGTTTAGGACTTCTACTTTTTCTTGCTTTGGGAGTCTCCGGATTTTTAAAACCCTAGTGAGGACCCTGATTATTTATACGGTCCACATTTTGTTTTGTTTCTTCATTGAAAGCAACACTAAGTAAGGTGGTCATTTTTGTGTCGCCTCTACGGAGTAGTGGCGACATATAGGGATCACTTCTCCATCGTCCGTCTGTCTGTCCGTCCGTCCGTTCGTCACAAAACTTGTCCGGACTACTCCTCATAAACTACTGGTGCAATTTCATCCAAACTTTACAGGAATGATCAGTACCAAGGGTAGTTGTGCATATTATCAGCATTTTCCGGTTCAATGCTTTTTAGCTCGACTTTTCTATGAAAAGGGGAGCTATCCTACTCGCCCCGGCGTCGGCGTCGGCGTTGGCGTCACACCTTGGTTAAGTTTTTCGTACCACCCCACTTTATTTCAGAAGTATTACAAGTATGGCTTTGAAACTTACCATACTTGTTCACCATCATAAACTCCATCTACAGACAAGAGTAATAACTCTGTCAGGTTTTTGACAGAATTATGGCCCTTTTTAGCTCGACTTTTCTATGAAAAGGGGAGCTATCCTACTCGCCCGGCATCGGCGTCGGCGTCACACCTTGGTTAAGTTTTTCGTACCACCCCACTTTATTTCAGAAGTATTACAAGTATGGCTTTGAAACTTACCATACTTGTTCACCATCATAACCTCCATCTACAGACAAGAGTACATAACTCTGTCAAGGTTTTTTGACAGAATTATGGCCTTTTTTGACTTAGAAAGTGTATTGAGCTTGGTTAAGTTTTTTGTACCACCTCACTTTATTTCAAAACCATTGGAGGTATTGCTTTGAAACTGACCATACTTGTTTACCATCACGACCTTCATCAACAGACAAGAGGACATAACTCTGTCAAGGTTTTTGACAGAATTATGCCCCTTTTTGACTTAGAAAATACATTGAATATGGGTAAAATCCACTTATTGCCTTAACCCTTTGAGATATTGCTTTGAAACTTTTAATGCTATTTCACATCATTACCCCCATCTGTACGCAAGAGAAGGTAACTCTGTCAAGGATTTGTTTTAAAAATTAAGGCCTTTTATCGACTTAGAATCTTGGTTAAGTTTTTAGTACCAGTCCACTTTTTGACTGAACTGTTTGAGATATTAATTTGAAAGTTGGAATACTTGTTTACAATCATGATTCCCAAACATGTCCAGGAGAAGGTAATTCTGTCAAAGATTTTATTTGAATTATGGGCATTGTTCACTTTAAAAATACAGAGACACTTGTATTGCCTTTTACTGCAAAAACTTTTTTTATTGGCAAGCAATAAAAAAGTCGAGCGCGCTGTCTTACGGACAGCTCTTGTTTGACTTAGAAAGTGTATTGAGCTTGGTTAAGTTTTTTGTACCACCTCACTTTATTTCAAAACCATTGGAGGTATTGCTTTGAAACTGACCATACTTGTTTACCATCACGACCTTCATCAACAGACAAGAGGACATAACTCTGTCAAGGTTTTTGACAGAATTATGCCCCTTTTTGACTTAGAAAATACATTGAATATGGGTAAAATCCACTTATTGCCTTAACCCTTTGAGATATTGCTTTGAAACTTTTAATGCTATTTCACATCATTACCCCCATCTGTACGCAAGAGAAGGTAACTCTGTCAAGGATTTGTTTTAAAAATTAAGGCCTTTTATCGACTTAGAATCTTGGTTAAGTTTTTAGTACCAGTCCACTTTTTGACTGAACTGTTTGAGATATTAATTTGAAAGTTGGAATACTTATTTACAATCATGATTCCCAAACATGTCCAGGAGAAGGTAATTCTGTCAAAGATTTTATTTGAATTATGGCCCTTAACTGTCAATGTTTTGTATTATAGGCAAGCACTAAAAAACTTAAAAAATCTAAAAAAATTCATTCCTATCCACTTGTTCACTTTACCATAAATTATGTCATATAAACATTGCTGTAATATTCAAGGGTATCAAACAACTAGTTATTTTTCTCTTTTTGTACTTGAAATTAAAATCAGTAGTATATGCATATTTCACATTTTATCTCGCCTATTTGATTGGTGGACAAGTGACCAGCTACGGACAGAACACATTAAACATTTCAAACTTTGCTGCAGTGTTCAAGGGTATCACACAATTCAGTAAAATAATTCTTCACTAAATATCTTAATGCTCATGGCCATTGTTCACTTTAAAAATACAGAGATTCTTGTATTGCCTTTTACTGCAAAAACTTTTTTTATTGGCAAGCAATAAAAAAGTCGAGCGCGCTGTCTTACGGACAGCTCTTGTTGTCAGAGTTATGGCCCTTTAATAATTTTTATTTTTAAAGTTTGTCCGGACTACTTCTCTTATACCACTAATGCAATTTCAATGAAACTTTACAGGATTGATCTGTAGCTCAAGTCCTTGCGCATATTGCACGGGTTTTCCGGTTGAATCATTTTTGGCCGAGTTATGGCCCTTTGATAAAAAGGTGTTTTTTCTGTGTGTTGCCAGATACGCAAAAGCTTGTCCGGACTACTCCTCATAAACTACTGGTGCAATTTTATCCAAACTTTACAGGAATGATCAGTACCAAGTCTAGTTGTGCACTGTCCGTCTGTCTGTCCGTCTGTCACAAACTTTGTCTCAACATGAAATTGGCCATCATGAGGCGACACATGTGATTACTGATCGCTCTTGTTATTTTGGTACCTACATTTTTATCACATTAACACAACAAACTTATATAATTTACAGTCAAAAATAATAAAAGCTTGCAGCTCAGTAGCTATAACATTTGCCAGGTTAAGTTGGGCAGAAAAGTTTCCATAAAATCTTAATCAATGGCATGATAGTAACAGCAGAAACACATTCCAATGTGCTAGCTGCTTTAGCTTGCTTGGTTAATGACAAAGATTCTGAAATAATAAAGAAGAACATGTTTGAAAGTAAGAAAAATAAAGAAAATAATATTGAAAATTCTAAACTAAAGATAATTCAGGAATAAAATCACATGTACGACTGTCATTTATATATAAGTGTACAGTAATCAGTATAAGTTACCTGAAGGCATTTTCTGAATCTTTCTTTAATATTTCATAGTCATAAGCCATTTGTAAATGAATACTTCTGCAAGAGCTTTAGGGGTTACAAAACTTATATTAATTTTGATTTTAAGCCAAATTAAGGTCAATATTTTTTTTCAGGAATTCTCTGTGAAGCTTCAAATGTCAAATAAATTCCTCGTAAAGGCATAATTAGGTCACTATTAAATGGCAATCACCTCCCCCCCCCCCCCAAAAAAAAATAAATATAATATAAATGAGAAAAGAAAAATAAACACATAAAAAACAAACCATACTCTTACTCATCGATTCTGTTTTATCAACAACATAAGAACTGAAATTCAAACTACCACAACAGTAAGGTGTCAACTGCACATTTCATAGCGAAATCTGGTAAGTCTTGAAATGCTGCTAGTTATTTTGTCATATTACAATATTAAGACCTCAAGTATCCAGTGCAGTGCCACGGTATTGAGTTTTTCTATTATCAATATACTATTATTTTTATTTTTATCTTTATTTAACAGTGTAACTGTGTCGCTGTGTTTGTAAAGCGGGGAAATGTGGTGAAATGGAAAAGCGCGAAGAGAGTGTAGGGGGGCGCGAGCGTGAAAGTAGCAAATGCGGGAAAAGTTGTGAGACATCATAGGTTTGTAGAGTTGTGAGCCACCGTGATGGTTTTGAGCCATGTGTAGAGTGATCTGGGCCAATTGGCTCCCTTTGGAATTTCATGCAGTGGATATAAAAGTTGTAATCTACGGCCTTTTTTTTATAGTCATCAATCTGACAGCGCCGATTTGTTTTAGTCGCCGACTGGAACGACTGATTGATTGTTGGTAGTTCATTAACAAATTTAGTAGCTGGTGGGCGATGCCGCTAATCGTTGCAGCCCTGGGCAATACGTTATAGGTATGGTGAATGGGTGGCGGCGGCGGGCAGATCGGGAATAGAAGTGTTCGTTACAGTTTCTCAGCAGCTACTTGAGTCAGCAGCCGTCTTGATATTTGGCTGATATCAGGCATGTAAAGATGTGTCCTATATTATGTGGGATTTGATTTCAGGTCTGTCACGTCAACCCATGTGTCCTGTTTGCCGACTTTAGTTAAATTTTCAGAACATTAATGGTCAATAGTAGGAAATTTTCGTAACAGTTTTTCTTCAGCAACTACTAATCACAGCCTCTTAATATTTGGCATACAGCATTATCATGTCGTACCCATAATGTGGAATCGATTTCAGCGTCTGTCGCTCATCCTATCTTCCTGTTTGCCGACTTAGTTAAAATTTCGACATTTATGGTCAATGGTAGGAAATTCTCATAACAGTTTTCTCAGCAGCTACTTATCACAGCCTCTTGATATTTGGCATACAGCATTAACATGTGGTCCCATAATTGTGGATTTGATTTCATGTGTCTTGTCGCTGTATCACATCCTGTTTCCGACTTAGTTAAAATTTTCAACATTAAATGGTCTTAATAGTAGGATATTTTGTGTTACAGTTTTCTCAGCAACTACTTATGCACACTGGATGTGAGCCTCTGGGTGAGGATTTGGCATTATTCAGGATCATGAATATGTGTTCCCATAATGTGGGATTTGATATTTCAAGGGTGTGGTCCGCTCATTACCACTTCCTGTTTGGCCGACTTGTAGTGTTAAATTATTCAACATTTGTAATGGTGGAGGGAAGATGTTTCGTAACAGTTGTCTTGGTCATACTTACTTTTGATTTTCCCAGCCTCTTGATATGTTGGCATACAGCATAAACATGTGGTGTCCGCATAATGTGGGCGATTTGTTTCAGGTCTGAGTCGCTTCAATCAGAGCGAGCTTCGCTGTTTTGCGGACGTTATTTAAATTTTCGACATTAATGGTCAATGGTAGGAAGATTTTCGTAAAAGTTTTCTCAAGCAACTGGACTGTACCGACAGCCTCTTGATATTTGGTATACTAGCAATTAACACATGGTCCCGATACTCATGGGATTTCAATTTCAAGGTCTGTGGCGTCGATGCCATATCCTGTTTGCCAACTGTAGTTAAATTTTCAGACATTAATGGTCAGTGGTTGAAAAAGTTTAAATAACAATTCACAGCCTCATGATATTTTTTGTGATAGCATAATTATGCACACCGGCCTTTTTCTGTCTTTGACGCCATTTTTAACAATGTTCATAGTTACTGGTAGTCTTCAATCCAAAAATTGTCACCTGCTTTTCAACGACCATAGAGTCTCTGTTTTTAAAATGTACTGTAATCTTGTTAGTCCCCTACCGGATTTACCGGAGGGGACTTTAGGTTTACCCTCCGTCCGTCTGTCCGTCCGTTCTGTCAGTCCGTCAGTCCCGTCCGTCCACAAAACTGGATCTCCGGCAGATAGACTTGAAAAGTAGTGAATATGATTTTTATGAAACTTGTTATATGGAATAGATGCAGTATGGAGATGTATGCATACGTCTTTTCTTCTTCTTGCTATGTTGAAAAATTCTGATTGTGCTATGGCAAGCAAGATAGGCGTGAAAATATGGCAAATTTAACAACATAAACTGGGATCCAAGTGATAACACAAAGTACTGGAAATATTTTTTATGAAGAACTTGAAGCATATGGTAGATGGCGAAGTCTTGAGATTATGCACGTTTTTTAGTCGTGTTTCTTCCTATAATTGAAAATTTGGTTGCTATGGCAACAAGATAGGCTGAAAATGATGGCAATTTTACAGACATAGAAACTGGAGTCCAGTGATAAAGCTAAAAAGTACTCGGAAGAATATTTTTTATGAACTTGACATTATGGTAGATGGCAGTCTTGAGGTTATGCATTGTCTTATCTGGTTCTTCCTATTTTGAAAAAATGATCAGTTGCCTTGGCAACAAATAGGCTTAAATACATGCTAAATATAACAAAGTATTTGTGATTAGTTCAAAAAGAGGCTGTAAATAATTTTTATGAATTGCATGCTTTAATACGAAGAGTTAAGGTCTCTGTTTAAGAATTTTGCTTTTTAAAATTGGTTGTATTTGGTAAGACAGGGATGTCAAATATTACTTTAGAGAGTGTCGCTTGGCAGTCCGTCTGTCTGGTCGGTTCGATGAAAAACTGTTTCGCTGGTGTGATCGACTTTAAAGAACTTTTGCCCAACAAATTTCCTTTAAATAAGAGAAAATTGAAACATTAGTGAATGGCCCTTGCAGAAGTGTGATGGGGTTCTAACGCGGTAGGGGACTTATGATTGCTTTTGCAATGACTATGATGAATTGCTTTGTTTGTGATTTATTTTTCCTTTGATCATAGAAATTTGTGTAGGAGTTTTTTTGTTTTCGGTATATAGGCAATTTGAGTTACTGAAGAATCTATGCAATTGATTTGTTGTTTTTTTTTCCACTGTTCGTCGATTAGCTATGTATAATGATCTGACATTAGAGTTTTTGCTTTTGATATTGAGTAGGAAATAATGTATTCCTAGAAAATTATTCGAGCTAATGTAATAAGCGGCTTTCATCGTGGGTGAACTGATCATTTGGCCACAAATGTTTGAGCAAAATTGAAGCTTAGAAATAGCTACAGCGCACATGTATGTCACATAAAAGGGCAACGTAGCTAAGTTCAAAAGATGGTTTTAACCCGAACTCGCCACATCGTAATGCAGAGAAAAGTACAGCAGTTCTGACACACATTTAGAATAGGCACTAGGCTTTGCATAAGAGATCATAGCAGAAGCATGTTAAGGACTGCTATAGGAAAACTTAACATATAGTAAAAACAGTATAATGCTATAGTTCCTTATAGTCATGTTGCCATTTCATTTGAAGCTTTTATAGTGTGAATTATATACAGGTTTATTAGTTATTTTTTATTCGAAATGTAGGAGATATTTGTAAAAACAGTAGGAGTTATAATGGCAAATTAAAGTAGGGAAATGTAGCAAAAGTAGTACTAATGTTCCAAGCCTATGATAGTAAAAGTGTCACATTGGCTTTAATCTCTGACCTTGACTGTGAGCATTAGTAATCAAAGCACATGAAGGCGCTGAATTTTGTTTGGGTCCTAAGGAAGTGGTCAGAAAAGGGTGAAGGTTGTGAGATTATAGAAAACAATTTGTGTTTTGTGATAAGGTGGCCCACCAATGCTTTCCAGCTGTTTTTAATTGTAGTAGATCTCGCTATATAGACTAAATTGCAGACAGCTGAGTATTGCAGATCCAGTGTTTATGATTTGACTTAAACTAACTTTGAAGAAAAAAAAATGAGTGCCTAAACTGGGATTGCAACTTCCAGCAGCGCTCTCGCTCCGTAAGCGACGCCACGCAAATCCGCCGTCGGCGCACTGGGAATTTCCATATGTGTAATGAGTGAAAGAAAACCATATTAAATTCTAAGTTAGGGTTGGTAGCGATGCTAACTGTTGTTTTCACACTCCGTGTAAATAATCATGACGCTTACTATAAGCATGTATTCTATAAATAATTAAAACAATATTAAAATCTTCGACCATTCCGGATTATTGTTTGCTTGAAAAATTAATCCGCCTGTCATGTGAACCATATGTTACGCATGATCCCCCTAAATTTTTCGGGCCTAGATGCTACATATAAAGGGGGAAGTAAACCGCTTCAAAAAACCAGACTAATCTTTCGGCATTTGCAATTTACAGCATTAGATTCTGAAATTTCGCCTACATTGATTGTTTGGGGGGGGGGGGTCTGAACGACCCCAAACAAATAAAAAAAGGGGGTCATCCATAATGGGGCTTTGGGTCAATGTTTTTTTTTTTTTTTTTTTTTTTTGTCCTTTAATTTTTAATAAACGAATTTATATAAAAGTCGAATCCATAGAGGAAAATCGAACAACATTGACAACATGAAAATGATATTAAATAATAAACGGATTAAACAATAATTAAAACCTAATAACTGAATAAATGAATAATCCAAAACGATAAATTTATCATTCTATTGTTATTTGATAGAAATTTTTAAATGGTTTCTGTGCAATAACTTATCTAATTTCTTAATAGTTAAACCTTTTTATGAGAAAAGAATATTTAACTTAACTAATCAATATAATATTAATTGACTATGTGTGTTTTATTGACACTGAGATTTGCTGATAAGAATTCATCCCAATAAAAAATTTAAATATTAAATCTATTGAAAAAGGGAATTACAAACTGAGGAATCCCTGCGCTAAAAAAAAACCCCAAAAATTTGTGCTACTTTGGGTTTATCGAACCAAATATTTGTACATTAAAAGAAAACTGGAAATATTTAATTATTTCAGATAGAAGGGGAAAACTCTTTTGTTTTCTTTTTGTTATCAAATTAAAACATGGGGGACTTAAAGTAATAAATATCCTTTTAAAAACACTAAAATTTTATTGTTTGCTTTGTGCATATCGGGTTTGACATTTGAATTGCACAAAAAATACCTCAATAATTTCCCTCATACTATAAAATTATTTTTTTTTTGGTGAGATCATACACCAATTTAGGGTTCTGATCAGCATGCACAATGTTATTCTTCAAAAAAATTACAATAGACAACAACAAATATTTGAAAACAAACTGCCATACCACTTTCGTTCTCGCTTTCGTCGCCCATTAGTCTGTATTGCAGAATTTCACGCTCGCTTAAAGGAGTATTGCAGCCGCATATAACTTTCGGACCCCCTTTTATTAATATCTTGTCATCGGTATATAAGTGAAAAATAAGATAGCTTTTTTTTAATATAATAGATAAATCTCTGTGCTTCCTTTGCCAAAATGTTCAATAGAGATATTGTTATTATTTTTGCTAAGTGATATATAAATGGATTTTATTTGTCGTAGTCTTATGCTCATTGTGTTTGATTAATTAATCCTTTATTCAACATCTTTTAGAAAATTAAAGATGTCTTTATTTTTGTACACAATACATGTATATACATATATATATTGGGTTGTTTTTGTCCAAACAACAATATGCTTGATGTCAGAATATGAAAGGTTCAATAAAACAGATCATAACGATCAAGATATATTATCATGTTGCTTCATAATTCTCAATCTGTCTCTATATATTTTACATACACATAATATTAGCACCTAAATAGTTTATAATAGAGTAAATCCCCAAATAAAGATTTTACCTCAGTGGCTTTCAGTCTGTCTGTCTGTCCCTTCCTAACTTAAGATTTAAGTACATTCATGTCATTCATTCATTCAATGGCATAATTAAATCACCAATGGCCCTTCAGAATGTTGCAGGGGTTCTAATCAGTAGGGAACGTATGGATTGCTTGCAATACTATGATAATTGCTTGTTGTTATGATGTTTGTCCTTCCAAAGAATCTGTATATGTCTTATACAGAAAATTCTTTCAAAACCTTACTTATTTTCTCCCCTTTAAATGAAACTTAAGAAAAATGAACACAGATTTAGGGAAAGTAGAAAGATTCAAGATTAAAGTTATAATTTAAGTGTTATAAGCAACTAATGGTAATTATGTCCAAAAACTTTAAGGAGACATATTGTTTTGGCCTTTGCCGTCTGTCTGTTCGTTCGTCTATTGTCCATCCGCATTAAGCTTGTCTGCCTTTCATAGGTCAAACTACTAGTGGGTTTTCAACCAAACTTTACAGGAGTAATCAGTACCATCCCTTGTTGTGCACATTACTGGCACGTTCTGCTTCGCTGCAAAAAAATGGCCGCCAGAGCTAAAAATATAAAAATCTTGTCCGCCCGTCACAGGTCAAACTTGACTGGTGGCATTTCAACCAAACTTTACAGGAGTGATCAGTACCATCCCTAGTTATGCACATCACCCGCAGGTTTCGCTTTGCTGCACAAAATGGCCGCCAGAGCTAAAAAAATAGAACAATCTTGTCTGCCCTCACAGGTCAAACTACTTTTGGGATTTCAACAAAACTTTACATTTGTGATCAGTACCATCCCTAGTTGTGCACATCACCTGCACTTTCGGCTTTGCTGCACAAAATGGCCTCCAGAGCTAAAAATAGAAAAATCCTGTTCGGCCTTCACAGGTCAAACTACTTGTGGGATTTCAACCAAACTTCACAGGAGTGATCTGTACCATCCCTAGTTGTGTACATCACCAGCCTGTTCCGCTTAGCTGTACAAAATGGCCGCCAGAGCTAAAATTAGAAAAGTCTTGTCTGGCTTTCACAGGTCAAGCTACTGGTGGAATTTCAATGAAACTTCACATGAGTGAGTAAACATATTTTTGGGAGACATATGTTTTTGTGACAAAAACCCTTCTAGTTTTTCATTATGTTTAACTATATTTCTACTGCTTTACTAACATAGTAAGGGCATTTTTGCATATTTTTAGCTCGACTTTTCTATGAAAAGGGGAGCTATCCTACTCGCCCCGGCGTCGGCGTCGGCGTTGGCGTCACACCTTGGTTAAGTTTTTCGTACCACCCCACTTTATTTCAGAAGTATTACAAGTATGGCTTTGAAACTTACCATACTTGTTCACCATCATAACCTCCATCTACAGACAAGAGTACATAACTCTGTCAAGGTTTTTGACAGAATTATGGCCCTTTTTTGACTTAGAAAGTGTATTGAGCTTGGTTAAGTTTTTTGTACCACCTCACTTTATTTCAAAACCATTGGAGGTATTGCTTTGAAACTGACCATACTTGTTTACCATCACGACCTTCATCAACAGACAAGAGGACATAACTCTGTCAAGGTTTTTGACAGAATTATGCCCCTTTTTGACTTAGAAAATACATTGAATATGGGTAAAATCCACTTATTGCCTTAACCTTCATTGCCTTCATGTAATTCAAATATCAGTTTACAACGCATTATCTACATAGTGGACCCACGAAAAGTAACCAGTCACCCACAGCCTGTGTGAAAGAGATCCACTTGTGACCAACTGATAAAATTTATCTATTACTTGTATTATAAGGTAACTATAATACTTTCACATACAAAGTCAAATCTATATATTATGCTGATTGTACAAAAATATACTGCTTCCTTGGCATAGATTTCTTGAAAAATTATGTTATTATGTCATTTACCAAGGTGTTCTGAGTGACGTAAAAATACCTTATTCTCTCAAAGTGGGTTTAATACTATTAAATTTATTTAAGGCTCAACTCAGTTTTTTTTTCTTTCTTACCAGCCCTCTTTTGACTTAAACATTTCAAACTTTGCTGCAGTGTTCAAGGGTATCACACAATTCAGTAAAATAATTCTTCACTAAATATCTTAATGCTCATGGCCATTGTTCACTTTAAAAATACAGAGATTCTTGTATTGCCTTTTACTGCAAAAACTTTTTTTATTGGCAAGCAATAAAAAAGTCGAGCGCGCTGTCTTACGGACAGCTCTTGTTATCTCTTTTTGTAATAATAGTGGGTTGCAATTGCTATTGATAATGTGAAAATTGTTTCCATCTGGTTACTGCTTAACATTTTACTTTTAACAGCAATTTTCAAAATTTTCATGAAATTAAGCATTTATTTAGAGGTGTGCTGCTTTGAAGATAAAGGGGTATATTCGTTGATCAGTCTTGTATATAATTAAGAAACAAGCAATTATCATAGTATTGCAAGCAATCAACAATTTTCAAATATACCAAGTAACAAAGATGAAAATTAAAAAAAAAAAAAAATATATTGATTCTTGATTTGTCAACCTTGTTATTTTTAGCTCACCTGAGCAATGCTCAGGGTGAGCTATTGTGATGGCCCTGTGTCCGTCGTCGTGTGTCGTCAACTTTTAACATAAACAACATCTCCTCTGAAACAAATGACTGCACATCAACCAAACTGTACAGAAATGATCCTTGGGTGGTCCCCTTTCAAAGTTGTTCAAATGGTTCCGGTCTGTTGCATATGTAGGTCATAGGGCCAGAAAAGGATTTCAAAAAACACAAAATTAAAAAATCTTCTTGTCTGAAATAAGCATGAAACATCTTCTAATGGGTGTCTACCAAGTTTGTTCAAATAAGAGCCCTGGGGTCAAAATTGGCCCCTCCCGGGGGTCATTCATTTTCCTTATATGTTTATAACAAAAACTTAAAAGATCTTTTTTGAAAAAAAACAAATAGCTAGAGTTTAGATACTAAGCATGAAACATCTTCTAGTGAGTGTCTTCCAAGTTTGTTCAAATAAAAGCCCTGGGGTCAGAATGGGCCCCGCCCCGGGGGTCATTCATTTTTGGCCATGTTGCACTGGTGCAAACCTGGGTTATAGTATGGTGAATGTTGGGCGGCGGGCGTCCGGGCGGGCGGCGGGCGGGCGGGGAAAAAACTTTCGTAACAGTTTTCTCAGCAACTACTTATCACAGCCTTTTGATATTTGGTATACAGCATCAATTCATGGTCCCATACTGTGGGATTCGATTTCAGGTCTGTCGCTCATCTACTTCCTGTTTGCTGACCTACTTAAATTTTCAGCATTAATGGTCAATAGTAGGAAATTTTCGTAACAGTTTTCTCAGCAACTACTTATCACAGCCTTTTGATATTTGGTATACAGCATCAACACATGGTCCCATACTGTGGGATTTGATTTCAGGTCTGTCGCTCATCCACTTCCTGTTTATCCACTTAGTTAAATTAGTTAGATTTTTCGACATTAATGGTCAATGGTAGGAAATTTTCGTAACAGTTTTCTCAGCAACTACTTATCACAGCCTCTTGATATTTGGCATACAGCATTGACACATGGTCCCATACCGTGGGATTTGATTTCAGGTCTGTCGCTCATCCACTTCCTGTTTATCCACTTAGTTAAATTAGTTAGATTTTTCGACATTAATGGTCAATGGTAGGAAAATTTTCGTAACAGTTTTCTCAGCAACTACTTATCACAGCCTCTTGATATTTGGCATACAGCATTGACACATGGTCCCATACCGTGGGATTTGATTTCAGGTCTGTCGCTCATCCACTTCCTGTTTATCCACTTAGTTAAATTAGTTAAATTTTTTGACAGTAATGGTCAATGGTAGGAAATTTTCGTAACAGTTTCCTCAGCAACTACTTATCACAGCCTCTTGATATTTGGCATACAGCATTGACACATGGTCCCATACTGTGGGATTTGATTTCAGGTCTGTCGCTCATCCACTTCCTGTTTATCCACTTAGTTAAATTAGTTAGATTTTTCGACATTAATGGTCAATGGTAGGAAATTTTCGTAACAGTTTTCTCAGCAACTACTTATCACAGCCTCTTGATATTTGGCATACAGCATTGACACATGGTCCCATACCGTGGGATTTGATTTCAGGTGTGTAGCTCATCCACTTCCTGTTTATCCACTTAGTTAAATTAGTTAGATTTTTCGACATTAATGGTCAATGGTAGGAAATTTTCGTAACAGTTTTCTCAGCAACTACTTATCACAACCTCTTGATATTTGGCATACAGCATTGACACATGGTCCCATACTGTGGGATTTGATTTTAGGTGTGTAGCTCATCCACTTCCTGTATACCCTACTGAATTAAATTTTCGACATTAATGGGTCAATGGAAATTTTTTTTCGTAACATCACAGTCTCATAATATCTGGTGTACAAACGCAACCCGGCCTTTTCTGTCTTTGACCCATTTTCCTTATATGTGTATGACAAAAACTTACAAAATCTTCTTTGAAAAAACTCAAATAGCTAGAGTTTAGATATTAAGCACGAAGCATCTTCTAGTGAGTGTCTACAAAGTTTGTTCAAATAAAAGCCCTTGGGTCAAAATTGGCCCCGTCCCAGGGGACATTGATTTTCCTTATATGTGTATAGCAAAAACTTAAAAATCTTTTTTAAAACACCTGAATAGCTAGAGTTCAGATATTAAGCATGAAACATTGTGTAGTAAGTGTCTACAAAGATTGTTCAAATAAAAGCCCTGGGGTTAAAACTGGCCCCGCCCCAGAGGTGTCATTGTTTTTAACTATATGTGTAAAGAAAAAAACTTGAAAAAATCTTCTTTTAAAAAACCCAACAAGCTAGACCTTAGATGTTTAGCATGAAACATCTTCTAATGGGTGTCAACCAAGTTTGTTCAAATAAAAGCCCTGGGGTTTAAACTGGCCCCGCTCTGGGGGCCTATATACAGGTGAGCGTCTTTGGGCCATCATGGCCCTCTTGTTTTATGATGTGGGAGTTTGAAGTAAATTCTATCAGGAATGAAGAAGTAAAAAATACCAACATATCGTAAAAATGTAAGTTATCAAAAGGGGCATAATTCTGGAAATAATCTTACTAGAGTATTGAACCTTCTCACAAATGTTGAGTGATAATAAGAAACATATATATGAAGTTTGAAATAGATACATTAAGAAATAAAGTTTAAAAAAAAAAAACATTTTTTTTCCACGAAAATTCTAAGTTCAAGGGTTATTCTGATCATTTTTAGCTCGACTTACAGTAGACCACACTAACCTTGACCTTCATCCATAAATGACCTTGACCTTCAAGGTTAAAAGTCCAAATTTTGCTTGTAACTTTGTTATTTTTGAATGGATTGTCTTCAAACTTGAACATAATAATCTTCAAGGATATCCCTTAAAAATAACCAGACAGACCTTGACCTTCACTCATAAATGACTCTTGACTTTGAAGGTCAAATTACTGAAATTTTTATTTTTTTGGCTATTATTGGCTGTAACTTTGTTATTTTTGAATGGATTGTCTTCAAACTTGAACATCATAATCTTCAAGGATAATGCCTACCCTGACTACACCCTGATTTGACATGGGATAAGACATTTATTCCCAGCCAGGTTTTTTAAGCTATTCAGTTGACTATAGAGAAGACAGAAATCTATTTTTAGATTTTTATTTATGCCCCCACAGAGTGGGAGCATATAGCGTTGCACTTGTCCGTCCGAGTGTCCGTCCGCACTCACAGGAGAGTAATTATGTGGCTAGAGGGACAATAGGTAACTGTTCTTTCTCTTTGATGTCATTCATTCCGTAATGCTTTTATGTGGCTATTTTCTTTTGTGTGGCTAAAAAGAACAATAGAGAGAACAATAGAGTAGCCACATAGTTACTGTCCGTTTGTCCGAAATCTTGTGAACGCAACTCCTCTTAAACCGGATGGCAGATTTTGCTTAAACTTCCAAGAATGAACAACCTTAGTGTGTAGATGGTAGTTAAGGAATGAATTTTTGCTGCGACCAAATTTAACAGAATTATGGCCCTTTGTTGATTTTTTCACTATATACTATGTAGAAATTTTGTGAACGCAACTCCTATTAAACCAGATGGCAGAGTTTGCTTAAACTTCCAGGGATGAACAACCTTAATGTGTAGATGGTAGTAAAGGGAGGAATTTTTGCTGCGACCAAATTTAACAGAATTATGGCCCTTTGTTGATTTTTTCACTATATACAATGTAGAAATTTTGTGAAAGCAACCCCTTTTAAACCGGATGGCAGATTTTGTTTAAACTTTCAGGGATGAACAACCTTAATGTGTAGATGGCAGTAAAGAAAGGAAATTTTGCTGCGACCAAATTTAACAGAATTATGGCCCTTTGCTGATTTTTAGTTTTCAACTTGTGGCACATTTAGTCCAAAAAATATTTGACCTAGAGTCATAACATTGACAGAACAGTGGCGTGTGGGGGCATCCGTGTCCTATGGACACATTTCTAGTTTTTGAATGGATTGTCTTTAAACTTACACATAATAATCTTCAAGGATAGCCCTTAAAAATAACCAGACCAAACTTGACATTCATTCATAAATGACCTTGACTTTGAAGGTCAAGTTATTGAAATTTTCATTTTTATGTGGGAGCATATAGCGTTGCAATTGTCCGTCTGTACGTCCCGAAATCTTGTGAACACAACTCCTTTTAAACCGGATGGCAGATTTTGCTTAAACTTACAGGGATGAACAACCTTAATGTGTAGATGGTAGTAAAGGAAGGAATTTTTTGCTGCGTCCAAATTTAACAGAATTATGGCCCTTTGTTGATTTCTTCACTATATACTATGTAGAAATTTTGTGAACGCAACTCCTCTTAAACGGGATGGCAGAGTTTGCTTAAACTTCCAGGGATGAATAACCTTAATGTGTAGATGGTAGTAAAAGAAGGAATTTTTGCTGCGACCAAATTTAACAGAATTATGGCCCTTTGTTGATTTTTAGTTTTCTTTTAGTTTTCAACTTGTGGCACATGTAGTCCAAAAAAATATTTGACCTAAAGTCATAAGATTGACAGAACAGTGGGTGTGGGGGCATCCGTGTCCTATGGACACATTTCTAGTTTTGGCTGTTACTGGCTGTAATGTTGCATTTATTGAATGGATTGACTTCTATCTTTTTCCTTTTTTGTGCCCCCACTTTAGTTGCGGGCATTTAGATTTACCCTTGTCCGGCCTTCCGTCCGTCTGTCTGTTCTCTTTTGTGTCGCACGCAACTCAAAAAGTATTTGACCTAGAGTCATGAAACTTTACAAGAATGTTGATCAGCATGTGTAGTTGTGCACCTGGGTATTTTAGTCTGGATATTTTTAGTATTTTAAGAGTTATTGCCCTTGACTTAGTAAAATTTTGCAATTTTCAACTTGTGTCACATGTAACTCAAAAAGGATTTGACATAGAGTCATCAAACCTTATCGGAAGGTTGCTCAGCATATTTTGTTTTGCACCTGGGATTTCGCTTGTGGATTAATCCAGTATTTGTAGAGTTATTTTCCTTGACTTAGTAGAAACCGTTTCATTATGTTGTTATTTGTTCCTCGAGTGCTTGAGTTAGAATCAACCAACTTTACTGGCATGCGAGCAGTTCCCGTACAGAAGCAGTGCCCGTACTTTTCATTTAAACGCTTGATTTTTACATGCATTCTTTAAAAATTCATTTCAAATCAAGCAGATACATAAACGAGACAAAATCTAAGTGTCAGTTCGGCAGTACGTATAAAAAGTCTCATTTTAAATCACTTTCACCTGTGCGTTGTCAAAACGTGACCTTGTTTTATCTGGGGGATTCCGTCCTTGCGCGCATGCGCGAACATACTTACAGGTGAGGCATGTTAAAGGGTTTTCCACTAATACCACCTGTTTACAGATAAGAAGGCAATGTGATGAAAACTTGTTTAATTATCAGAATTTTGACCAATATTACTATATAAAATAATTTTATGGCTTTGATGCGTAAAATATCATGCATACAAGCATGCCATCGCATGTGAATGCGTTGGGGGTAACGGTACCGGGTAAAAGATACACGCGTTTAGTCTACTTTCTATTTCCTGAATTACATCTATCTATCTCTTAGAACATGGTCTGTTCAACAATTATAAATGAAAAAAAGGTCCGATATAATAAAATTGTATAATTATAATGTGTTAAATTTTATGTACAGGAACTACTTCTCTTCGTACAAAATAATGGATAATTTCTGTACCCTATATGAGGCCTCATAACTAAGGGTTATTCTATGTTTAGAACATGATGGAATTTCCATGATTTGTTTGACGAGCCGAATATTGATGTGTATCATTCAAATTTTGGTGGGTGAGCGTAATAAAAAATAATGTTTAAGTAACTACGATTTTTTTCCGGGAAGTGCTTGCATGCCAGTACAGGAATAATGATCAACATCACTAAATTACAGGAATAATGATTCACATCACTGTAAAGCTATGCACCTGGGACTTTGCATGTGGATTTTTTCAGTTTTGTTAGAGTTATTGCCCTTGACTTACAGTAGTATAAATTTGCAATTTTCAACTTGCTTATGCATAGCTCAAAAGTATTTAACTTGTAGGCCTGAAAGTTTACAAGAATGTTGGTCAGCATGTGTCTTTATGCACCTTGGGGTTTGCTTGTGGATTTATTCAGTATTTGATAAAGTTCTTGCCCTTTACTAAGTAAAAAGATTTTTAGTTTTCGAAAAAAATATTTGCCTAAGAGTCATAAGATTTGACAGAACAGTGGCTGGCAGGTGGGGGGCACCGTGTCCTATGGACACATTTCTAGCTTCTTCTGTAATACACATGTGGATATATATGGAAAGGATTCATAATTGACAAAACTAATGTGACAAGACACACTGATTAAATTTATAAAGAGGAAACGTTAAGATTTGTTTCTTTTATTTTCTTTGTTGCTTTTAAGAAAAAGTAAAAGTCGAGCGTTGCCCCCGCCCCAGCGGTGGCTCTTGTTTTGAACTTTAAACTCTCCTTATGTCTCATAAATTTCTTTTTCTATTTTTCAGATGTAAGTGATTAATTGATTTGGAACCAAATGGCCACCCGATGGTGAAATCATGACATTTTGAGTAAAAGAGCGGGAGTTGATAATTAAGCAGATTTGCCAGAAGGACATATGACACATACATGTTTCATACACCAGCATCAGGACTAAAACACAACATTAACAACACTTCTCTACACAATAACTTCACTTCCTTCCCCTTGACCTTTACTTTCCATGCTGACTAGTATATTGGCTTATACATTGTATAATAATTCACACAGAAACACTCAGTTACTCACACACAGTATTAATTATCCTTCTTTATTTAACATAGGCTGTCTTTTCTAGACCATTACTATTCCATTCTGACTTAAACATGACTTAGATATTATTCAGACAAAAACCTTTAAGGCTCATTCACAACATTTATTATCTGTCTTTAACATTACACAGGCTGTCTTTTCCTGATGCTGACTTTTCCATTCTGACTTATTCATGACTTAAATATATTTCACACACAAATCTTTAAAACTCAGACACAACGTTCTTTATTCTTCCTAAATTTACAAGGGCTGTTTGTTTTTTAGCTCACCTGAGCTTGCTCAGGGTGAGCTTTTAGGATCGGTGAATGTCCGTCGTCCGTCCGGCCGTCCACAATTGCTTGTGAACGCTCTAGCGGTCGCATTTTTGCCTCAATCATCATCAAACTTGGTCAGGATGCTTATCTAGTTTGAAAGCTCGGATGAGTTCGAAACATGGGTGCATCTCGGATGAAAAACTAGGTCACAAGAGCTAAAAATAGAAAACCTTGTGAACACTCTAGAGTCACATTTTTGACCCAATCTCATCAAACTTGGTCAGGATGTTTGTCTAGGTGATAGCTCGGATGATTTCGAACATGGGTCATCTCGGATGAAAAAGTAGGTCACAGGAGCTATAAATAGAAAAACCTTGTGAACACTCTAGTGGTCACATTTTTGAACCAATCATCATCAAACTTGGTCAGAATGAGTCTAGTCAATTGCTTGGATGAGTTCGAACATGGGTCATCTCGGATGAAAAACTAGGTCAACAGGAGCTAAAAATAGAAAAAACCTTGTGAACACTCTAGTGGTCACATTTTTGACCCATCATCATCAAACTTTGTCAGGATGCTTGTTTAGATAATAGCTCGGATGAGTTCGAATATGGGTCATCTCGGATGAAAACTAGGTCACCGGAGCTATAAATAGAAAAACCTTGTTAACACTCTAGCGGATCACATTTTTGCATCAATCATCATCAAACTTGGTCATGATGCTTATCTAGTTGATAGCTTGGATGAGTTCGAACATGGGTCATCTCGGATGAAAAAGTAGGTCACCAGAGCTAAAAATAGAAAAACTTGTTAACACTTTTAGCGGTCACATTTTTGCATCAATCATCATCAAACTTGATCAAGATGCTTGTCAGGTGATAGCTCGGATGAGTTCTAACATGGGTCATCTCGGATGAAAAACTAGGTCACAGGAGCTAAAAATAGAATAACCTTGTTAACACTCTAGTGGTCACAATTTTGACTCAATTGTCATCAAACTTGGTCAGGAAACTTGTCTAGGTCATTGCGGGAAAAAATCGAACATGGGACATCTCGGATGAAAAACTAGGTCACAGGAGCCTAAAAATAGAAAAATCTTGTTAACACTACTAGTGCTACTGTTGTGATCCAAATATTCTGTTTAATTGGTCTGAAAGTTTGTTTTGATGATTTCTAAGTCAAGATCGAACATGGGTCATCTTGGATGAAAAACTAGGTCACACCGCCCAAATATAGAAAAACCTTGTTAACATTCTAGTGGTCACATTTTTCGACTCATTATCATCAAACTTGGTCAGGATGCTTGTCTTGGTAATTGCTTGGATGAGTTCGAAATCGCATGTGAAACTAGGTCACCGGAGCTAAAAATAGAAAAATCTTGTTAACACTCTAGTTGCTACTGTTTTGATCCAAGTATCCTGGAAATTGGTCTGAAAGTTTGTTTTGATGATTTCTAGGTCAAGTTTGAATATGTGTCACCTGGGTAAAAAACTAGGTCGCACTGCTCAAATATGGATAATCCTTGTTAACACTGTAGTGGTCACATTTTTGACTCACCTGTCATGAGACTTGGTCAGAATGCTTGTCTAGGTAATTGTTTGGATGAGTTTGATAATTCAGGTGAGCGATCTAGGGCCATCATGGCCCTCTTGTTTCAATTCCAATTAGTACATGACTTAAATATAATTCACACACAAACCTTTAAGACTCACACTAAACATTCATCATCCTTCCTTAACTATACATTGGCTGTCTTTTTCAGACCTTGACTTTTCCATTATGGCCTTAGATGACTTAAATATAATTCTCATACTCACACACAACATAAATTATCCTTCCTTAATTTTACACGGGCTGTTTCAGACCTTGACTTTTCCATTTTGACAGGTGATTTTTAAAATACAATTCACACACAAACCTTTAAGACTCACACACGACATTAATTTTCCTTCCTTAATTTTACACCAGCTGTCTTTTCCACATATTCACTTTTCCTTTATGATGCGTAGATGACTCAAATATCATTCAGACACAAACCTTTAAGACTTACACACAAAATTCATCATCCTTTCTTAATTTTGCATGGGCTGTCTTTTCCAGACATTGTCTTTTCCATTCTGACAGGCAAATGACTTAAATATAATTCACACACAAACCTTAAAGCTACATGCCTCCAGATGAGTCAAAATATTTCAATAAAATCAAACTTGAGAAACATGTACTAAGGTGTAAGGAAAAGTAAGAGGTTTCAAGATTAAAGTAATATTTTACATATAATGTGCGATTAATGACTGATTTTTCAGTATTTACTACTAAATTTCTACTGCGTTACTAACGCAGTAAAGGCTAGTTATGCATATTTTGACCACTTTTTGGTAATTTACGTGGCGTGTAAGTTCCATTGATAATGTGCAATTTGCTTCCTTTGCGTTACTTCACTATATTGCACATTCAAATACATTTTCAAAATTTCAAAAAAATTAGCATGAATCTGGAGGTGTGCGGCTTTAAAGACTCACACACAGCATCAATTATCCTTCCTTAATTAGTCCCCTACCGGTTTAACCGGAGGGGACTTTAGGTTTACCCTCCGTCCGTCTGTCTGTCAGTCCGTCCGTCCACAAAATTGGATCCCGCGATAACGCAAAAAGTACTGAAAATATTTTTATGAAACTTGATATATTGATAGATGGCAGTATTGAGATTATGCACGTCTTTCTTTTTCTTTCCTATGTTGAAAATTCTGGTTGCTATGGCAACAAATAGTCTGAAAATATGGCAAATTTAACACATAAACTGGATCCAGTGATAACTCAAAAAGTACTGAGAATATTTTTATGAAACTTGTAATATGGGTAGATTGCAGTCTGGAGATTATGCACATCTTTTTCTTTTCTTCCTATGTTGAAAATTCTGGTTGCTATGGCAACAAATAGTCTGAAAATATGGCAAATCTAACACATAAACTGGATCCAGTGATAACTCAAAAAGTACTGAAAATATTTTTATGAAACTTGTAATATAGGTAGATGGCAGTCTGGAGATTATGAACATCATTTTCTTTTCTCCCTATGTTGAAAATTCTGGTTGCTATGGCAACAAATAGCCTGAATTTCGTGATTTCTGATTTAAATTTTTCAGCTTTTTCACTATAAGTTCTTTATTTCTTAAGGTGTTTACATCAAACTTTGAATATAAGTTTCTGGTCATCAACCACATCATATGTGACAAGGTTTACAACTCTAGCACAAAAATTATCAGTATTACCTCCCTTGAACTTAGAATTTTTATGGAAAAAACTGTTGTCTTTTTTAAATAACTTCTTTATTTCCTAATGTATCTACTTCACACTTCATATATATGTTTCTTATTATCACTCAACATTTTTGAGAAGGTTAAATACTCTAGCAAGACTATTTCCAGAATTATGTCCCCCTTGAACTTAGATTTTTTTTCGAGAAATTGGTATTTTTCACTCCAAGTTCATCATTCCTTATAGGATTTACTTTAAAATCCCACATAGTAATAATATGACAAGGTTGTATAAACATAATTTCCTTACTAGGTAGGGAAACTTTACACATTACTGTGATATAGACAAACTTAGATCTCAAAAGACTTAAATTCATTCATGTCAATCATTCACTTGTAAAATTGAATGGCCAATGGCCCATCAGAATGTTGCTGGGGCTCTAACCGGTAGGGGACTTATGGATTGCTTGCAATACTATGATAATTGCTTGTTTTACATGGGCTGTCTTTTCCACATATTGACCATTCCATTCTGACTGATACACACAACATCTATTATTATTCCTTATTTTTACACAGGCTTTCATTTCTAGACCTTGACTTTTCCATTCTGACTGATACATTACTTAAATATAGAATTAGACACAAACCTTAAAGACTCACACACAACATTCATTATCCTTCCTTAATTATACATTGGCTTTCCCTTTCAGATCTTGACTTTTCCATTTTGATCATAGATGACTTAAATATAATTCACACACAAACCTTAAAGACTTACACACAACATAAATTATCCTCCCTTAAGTTCACACAGGCTACCTTTTTCAAACCTTGACATTTCCATTCTGACTTATACACACAACATAAATTATCCCCCCTTAATTTTACCCAGGGTATCTTTCAGAATTGACTTTTCCATTCTAACAGTTAAGACTCACACAAAAAACATTAATTATCCTTCCTTAATTTTACACGGGCTGTCTTTTTCATGACCTTGACTTTTCATTTCTGACTGATACATTACTTATTATTATTCAGACACAAATCTTAAAGACTCACACACAATTATCATTATCCTTCCTTAATTTTGCACAGGCTGTCTTTTTGAGACCTTAACTTTTCCATCCTGATGCAAAAAATGACTCGGATATTTTCGTGTGGATTTATTTAGCATATTAAATTATTGCCCTTTGACTTAGAAAATTTTTGCAAGTCTTTTTTGATGCGTATTTAGTGTTATGCAAACACTTATGAGTATTAATGTTAATATGTTTCGATAGTATAATGCAAAATAGAGTATAATATCTTTTTTGTGTCGCCTCTAGGGATCACTTTTCCGTTGTCTGTCTGTTCATCTGTCCTTCCGTCACAAAACTTGTCCGAACTACTCCTCATAAACTACTGGTGCAATTTTATCCAAACATTACAGGAATGATCAGTACCAAGTCTAGTTGTGCACTGTCTGTCCGTCTGTCACAAAACATGTCCCAACATGAAATTGGCCATCATGAGGCAACACATGTGATCACTGATCGCTCTTGTTTATTAAATGGCTTTATTGCACATGTGCACTTTGGTTATTATGTCTCCCCCACCTCGGGGGGAGACATATTGTTTTTGCCCTGTCCGTCCGTCTGTCCGTCAGTCCGTCCGTCCATTCTTCGTTTCCGGACGATAACTAGAGTTCCTTTTGACCTACAGCTCTCAAACTTCATAGGATGAATGGTCTTATTGAGCAGATGATCCCTATTGTTTTTGGGGTCAGTAGTTCAAAGGTCAAGGTCACAGTGACCGTTGGTCAATTTCTCGTTTCCGGATGATAACTAGAGTTCCTTTTGACCTACAGCCCTCAAACTTCATAGGATGATTGGTCTTATAGAGCTGATGATCCCTATTGTTTTTGGGGTCAGTAGGTCAAAGGTCAAGGTCACACTGACCGTTGGTCAATTTCTCGTTTCCGGATGATAACTAGAGTTCCTTTAGACCTACAGACCTCAAACTTCATAGGATGATTGGTCTTATTGAGCAGATGATCCCTATTGTTTTTGGGGTCAGTAGTTCAAAGGTCAAGGTCACAGTGACCGTTGGTCAATTTCTCGTTTCCGGATGATAACTAGAGTTCCTTTAGACCTACAGACCTCAAACTTCATAGGATGATTGGTCTTATTGAGCAAATGATCCCTATTGTTTTTGGGGTCAGTAGTTCAAAGGTCAAGGTCACAGTGACCGTTGGTCAATTTCTCATTTCCGGATGATAACTAGAGTTCCTTTTGACCTACAACCCTCAAACTGGGGGGAGACATATTGTTTTTGCCCTGTCCGTCCGTCCGTCCGTCAGTCCGTCCGTCCATTCTTCGTTTCCGGACGATAACTAGAGTTCCTTTTGACCTACAGCTCTCAAACTTCATAGGATGAATGGTTTTATTGAGCAGATGATCCCTATTGTTTTTGGGGTCAGTAGTTCAAAGGTCAAGGTCACAGTGACCGTTGGTCAATTTCTCGTTTCCGGATGATAACTAGAGTTCCTTTTGACCTACAGCCCTCAAACTTCATAGGATGATTGGTCTTATAGAGCTGATGACCCCTATTGTTTTTGGGGTCAGTAGGTCAAAGGTCAAGGTCACACTGACCGTTGGTCAATTTCTCGTTTCCGGATGATAACTAGAGTTCCTTTAGACAGTGGGGGAGACATGCGCTTTTTTACAAAAGCATCCTCTAGTGTGAATTTGAAATGGAACCAAAAGTAACCCCCAAAGTCCAATTAGACAAATTTGTTAAACTACTAATTTTTTCTCAGTACTGCTTGGAATCTTGAGTAAAAAATATTAAATGCATAACTTAGTTTCGGTTGAAACCAGGAAGCTTGAGAAAGAAACATTACAGGTATTGCTCAGTACTGGTTTGCTCCAGGAATATTGAGTGAGAAAAGTTACAGGCATTGATCAGTACTGGTTTGCTCCAGGAACATTGAGAAAAGTTACACGCATTGCTCAGTACTTGTTTGCTCCAGGAACATTGGGTAAGAAAAGTTACACACATTGCATAGTACTGGTTTGCTCCACAATTGCAGCCATTGCCCGAGCCAGAAAAGTAGGCTGGACCAAGGCCCAGCTCATACTAAAGGAGGAGGAGGCCATGATCAAGGAGGAGGATGATCGTCTCCCCCCCCAGGAACTCACCTTCTGTCACACCCCCATGCTCGCCTATTAATGGCGAGCAGGGAAGTTTACTCAATAAGAGTGTGGCAGAGGTGAGGACCCCCAACAGGGATTCGAACCATCAACTGGAAATTTAAAAATTAATGTAAGTGAGAGTGGGGGGGATATCGACCCCCCCCCCCGCCTTCTCTTCCACTCCTAATAATAAGAGAGATCAGGGGGTCACCGCCGGTGGCAGAAGGTTCACCCATCACCACTGATGGCTCAAAGGATCGAACCGTGAGTGATTGTGGGAACTTTGATGTCAGGGGACGTGGACTCCCCCGTCTCTATGCACACCTAATATTTAAATAGTCCCTCGAGGGACCCATCCCCCAAGGGATACAAGAATTTATCTCTATCCGGGCTAATGTCAATCCCTGACACACCGGTTAAGAGTATTACTATGGTCCGGTCATTGGCTAATAAATCTGCCCAAACGTCTCCGGCCAATCAAAAGCATGTCCACTTTAGATCTATATATGTTCAAAAGGACAATAATAGATCTACAGAAACCAAATAGGTCTGCTCAGAAGAACTTATAAGTTTTTATTAAAGGTATAATCAATAATAAAAGCAGACCAGCCCATAACCCGCAGGACAAATTTTATAAAAAATGTCCTGTTAAATAGATTTGGTTCCAAACCCAAGCCCGAAAAAAAAAGCCAATGAAGGGACTGTGGACTTAAAAACAAAAACCCACAGGGCCTTGACATCCCAGGGGGCAAACATGTTAGGAGGGAGTTATAAGGCCCCTGGCACCCAGGTAACTTAAGAAGGGGAGATCTTCTATAAGAAGTAAATTTTCTCAACCAGCCCAGTCATGTCTAGATCTTTAAATATCATTTCTCATAATATTCAGGGGTTTACAAGCCAAATACATACAGAAGTTAAACATTTTGTTGATAATAACCCTCATATTGATATTTTATGTATCTAGGAAACTAAAAATGAATTCAAATAAAGAAAAAATCAATCCCTGGATAAACCCCTGAATACAAACATTTTAGTAATAGTGCTTATAAATGGTAAAAATATAGCAGGTAGGTTAGCTTTCTTCATAAAAAATTCAATTAATTATTAGGTCATTGCTGTAGACAACCCCATTAACTCAGCAGGGGAAGTGGCTTTTTTGAAATACAAGCAATTAAGATACACTTAACAGGTGCCCCCTTAGTCCTGGTTAATATATATCAAGGGGTGCAGACCAGTGATAGTGAAATAACTGATATCATTACTCAAGATAACAATCTAATAACTGGAGACTTTAATGCTCATCATCAAGTATGGGGGTCATCAAGCACAAATAATAGGGGTAAGGAAATTTGGACATGGGTCGAAAACACGGCTTAGTGCTTTTAATTTATTATGATGGCTCACCAACTAGGTATAAGGCCTATGGTTCACTCTCATGTATAGACCTTACCTTAGCCTCTCCTAAAATTTTGGCTTCTTTGGCATAGGGTGTAGTTAATGATAATATGGGATCTGACCACTTCCCTTTATTTATTTCACTAAATGCAAAAATTAATGAGGACCAAAATTCACCCAAACAAGAAAAATTTAATTATGAAAAGGCAGATTGGTCTACTTTTTATACATTATGTCAGGAAATTACCTATGAGGAAGTCTACAGTAACGACATCAATATTTTTCTTAAGAACCTAACAGATAAAAAAATGAACATGGCTGGGCTAGCTAAACCGACCTTCACCCCCAGGTCAGGGAAGCATAAGTCTGTTCCATGGTGGAATGAAAATTGTCAAAAAGCGGTACAGAAAAGGAAAAAAGCAATAAATTTTTAAAAAATCCAAGTCCTGGAAATTTAACAACTTATGAAATAGCAGAAGCCAATTGCAAACTTATCATATTAGAATCTAATAAGGAAAACTGATCAGAATTCTGTGAGTCTGTGTCTACTCAAAAATGTAGTGCAAAAATATTTTGGCAGAAAATTAAAAGAATTAAAGGCTCTGCTACAAATCCTGTACCACTATTAAAATTAAATCAAAATTATGCTAAAACTACCTTTGAAATCTTAGGCTCGATTTCTAGAAAAGCACTACAAACAGGTCTTCAGTGACTCAAATATGTTACCAGACACCTTAAGATACCAGGCTGTCAGTTTGAGTCACAAAATAAAAACATATATGAGCCGGGGCAAAATCATCATGTGGACATGCCTTTAAATTTACCTTTTACAATTTCGGAATTTTTGTCATGTTTTAATAAAAGGCGTGATTCCGCCGCGGGAAAGGATGGAATTACCTACCAGATGCTCAAGAACTGGAAGGGGTGCTGGACATCTGGCTTAGGTTGTACAACAAGGTGTGGGGGTGAGGGGGTTTACCCTGATGCTTGGAAGGAGGCATGTGTCATACCTATATACAAAAATGGTAAAGATAAAACAGAACCAAAATCTTACAGACCTATTAGCCTTACATCTCACTCAGGGAAATTGCTTGAGGGAATGGTTAAGGCCCGTTTAGAATATCTGCTGGAATCAAAAAATATTATTAACCCCTTTCAATCTGGATTTAGAAAGGGGAGGAGCACTTTAGACCAGCTTGCTTGACTGCAACACGATGTGATCCTAGCAAAAAATAGATCACAATCAGTGCTAGCAATCTTTTTAGATGACAGCAGCTTATGATCTTACATAACATTTTGGAATTTTATATAAGTTAAAAGAACATGGTGTGACAGGTGCCTGCTCCAGTATTTAAGATCTTTTTTGGAGGGCAGGAAAATATCGGTTTGAGTTGAGGGTACTATGTCTGACACAGAGCCAGTGGAGCGTGGCACACCCCAGGGCTCGATCCTCTCGCTGTTACTATTTTCTATCATTATTAACAGCTTACCAGAATCTCTCTCAGGTTCTGGTATGGTCATTAGCCAGTTTATTCCAGCACCTGGAAATCGGGGTCCAATTTTGTTAAGCTAGCAAAGGATGCACAAGCTGGTATGGACTCTCTATGGAGTATTTGGCAATCGAAACAAGCACAATTTGAACGTATCTTTAGGTGGTACTCCAATCAAATTTGTTAAAACGGTCTGATTCCTCGGTTTACTTTTAGATAAAAAAATTAACATTCGGGTCGCATATCAATGATTTGGTCAACAGATGTAAGAAGGATTTAAAGGTCATGAGGATGTTAAAAGGCACTGATTTCGGGACTGACAAAAATAGCCTTCTACTCCTACATAAATCCTTAATACGTTCAAAGATAGATTATGGTGCTCAAATCTATTCTTGTGCTAAGAAAACACATTTAAATAAACTCGACACCGTTCAAAACACTGCTCTCCGATTGGCCCTGGGGGCCCTTCACCCCACACCTGCTAGGGACCTGGAGGTGGTGGCCGGTATATTATCTTTATCAATTAGGAGACAATCACAAACTTTAAGATATTATACCCGGGTTCGAGCCTCAGCGGCAGATAACCCGGTGTGTGGACTACTGGGAACAGGTCACTATAAATTGAATAGGTTTAAAGACCCAGTCCTCCCCTTTGGTGCTGTCACACAGGACCTAGCGGAGGACTGCGGTATTAAGGATTCAAACATTGTTGAGAAGCGGCCCATGGAGGTTCCGCCGTGGACCCTGACCTTGCCTGAGGTCAACATCACGTTACAACAAAAAGTGATCAAATCTGATTTGCAGCATCTCGCAAATACAGAAACAAAAATTTTAATAAACAAATATATAGGTCAAACACACATTTATACGGATAGATGAAAGGACCCGGACTCTGGCAGCTAGGGTAGCCTCGGCGGTAGTTATACCTTCCCTACAATATGAAAAAATTGATAGGTTAACCAATAATACATCCATCTATACTGCGAAGCTCCTTGCAATTAGAAATGCCATGTGCTGGATTAATGACAGTAACATTAAAAAAGCTGTCATTTTCTCTGATCCACTCTCTTCACTGATCTCACTGAAATCCAACAACAGTCAGTCAAGACAAAATTTATTAAATGAAATCATTCTCTTATATAATAAAGTCCTAAAGCTAGGAAAACAGGTTACCATTATGAGTTTGGTGCCCAGCACATATAGGGATCTCAGGCAATGAACAGACAGACAGGGCGGCCAAAATGGGCTTAAAGCTCAACAGTGTCACTGAATCAATCTCACTCTCCCCCACTGAGGTTTTAACCATAATTAAAAAATATATAGTTAACCTGTGGCAGGCTGAACTGAATTCCTGCCAGGATCATAAAAAACGTATCAATAACTCAATGGGGCTCAGTCACCCAATTCAATATTCAAACAATTTCAAAATAGATGAGGCTTTAACAAGACTGAGGTTGGGCACAACCCTGTTACCAAGGGATATGGGCCAATATATCAAGCAAGATGACCCCAATTGTGCCCAATGTGGAGTGAGATGTAATATATACCACCTATTGCATGAGTGAGAACAATTCAGGGACCATAGAAATGAGCTGCGGTCTGCACTTGATGTGGTAGGCTTGGGATATAGCACACAAAATATACTTAGTCCACTCAAGAAATACTCAACACATATTTTTAAAGCTTTAGAATTATTATCCCCCGCCGAAATGGCGGCGGGGCATATAGAAATAGTCCGTCCGTCCTTCCTTCTGACATTTTTGTCCGGAGCATATCTCTAAAAGTATTTGAGTAATCAACTTGAAACTTCATATGTTGATAGACCTCATTGAGGAGTAGTGCAGTGCACAAGAATGATAACTCTACCCTGCATAATTTTTTAGTTAGACCTCATTGAGGAGGAGTGCAGTGCACAAGAATGATAAATCTACCCTGCATAATTTTTGAGTTATTGCCCTTTGTTATTTTTCAAAATTTATTTTTGTCCAGAGCATAACTCAAAAAGCCTTTGAGATATCAAAATGAAACTTCATAGGTGCATAGATCTCACTCAGGAGGTGTGCAGTGCACAAGAATGATAACTCTACCTTTCATAATTTTAGAGTTATTGCCCTTTGTTATTTTTCATACCTAATTTTTCACCAGAGTGGAGCATAACTCAAAAGTGTTTGAGATGTCAACATGAAATGTCATAGGTGGATAGATTTTATTGAGGAGGAATGCTGTGCACAAGAATGATAACTCTTCCCTGTACAATTTTTGAGTTATTGCCCTTTGTTCTTTTTATACCCCCGCACAACAAAGTTGTAAGGGAGGTATACTGGAATCAGCTTGTCTGTCCGGCCGTCCGTCGGTTTTTTCTTGTCCGCCCAATAACTTAAGATTCCTTTGACCCTTAGTCTTCATATTTGGCATGGAGGTTAGGCATGATTAGTAGATGACCCCTATTGATTTTGAGGTCACCAGGTCAAAGGTCAAGGTCACAGGGGCCTTGACTTCAAAAAGCTTGTCCGCCCAATAACTTAAGATTCCTTTGACCTACAGTTGTCATATTTGGCATGGAGGTTAGTCATGATTTGTAGATGACCCCTATTGATTTTGAGGTCACCAGGTCAAAGGTCAAGGTCACAGGGGCCTTGACTTCAAAAAGCTTGTCCGCCCAATAACTTAAGATTCCTTTGACCCATAGTCTTCATATTTGGCATGGAGGTAAGTCGTGATAAGTAGATGACCCCTATTGATTTTGAGGTCACCAGGTCAAAGGTCAAGGTCACAGTGGCCTTGAATTCAAAAAGCTTGTCCGCCCAATAACTTAAGATTCCTTTGACCCATAGTCTTCATATTTGGCATTGAGGTTAATCATGATTAGTAGATGACCCCTATTGACTTTGAGGTCACCAGGTCAAAGGTCAAGGTCACAGGGGCCTTGACTTCAAAAAGCTTGTCGACCAATAACTTAAGATTCCTTTGACCCACAGTCTTCATATTTGGCATGGAGGCTAGTCATGATAAGTAGAATTGATGCGCCCTATTGACTTTGAGGTCACCAGGTCAAAGGTCAAGGTCACGGGGGCCTTGACTTCAAAAAGCTTGTCCGCCCAATAACTTAAGATTCCTTTGACCCACAGTCTTCATATTTGGCATGGAGCTTAGTCATGATTAGTAGATGACCCCTATTCACTTTGAGGTCACCAGGTCAAAGGTCAAGGTCACAGGGGCCTTGACTTCAAAAAGCTTGTCCGCCCTATAACTTAAGATTCCTTTGACCCACAGTCTTCATATTTGGCATGGAGGTTAGTCATGGTTAGTAAATGACCCATATTGATTTTGAGGTCACCGGGTCAAAGGTCAAGGTCACAGGGGCCTTGACTTCAAAAAGCTTGTCCGCCCAATAACTTAAGATTCCTATGACCCACAGTCTTCATATTTGGAATGGAGGTTAGTCATGATTAGTAGATGACCCCTTTTGATTTTGAGTTCACTGGATCAAAGGTCAAGGTCATAGGGACTTTGACTTCAAAAAGTTTGTCCACCCATTAACTTAAGATTCCTTTGACCCACAGTCTTCATATTTGGCATGGATGTTGATCATGACTATAAGGTGACCCCTATTGATTTTGAGGTCACTGGGTCAAAGGTCAAGGTCACAGGGACCTTGACAAAAAAAAAGCTTTTCTTCTCAATTGCTAAAGAATGTCCTGTCCGCAATGTATTGATTTTCACATTTGAAGCATGTAGAATACATAACTTAGCAATGCACTGGCTTAGAAAGCTCAGATTTGGCAGGGAGGTTGTCCTTGAGCTCTAAATGGCCACTGTTGATTCTGACAAAGTGGTATGCGGGGGTATTCACGCCATGATAGTGGCAGTTCTAGTTCATACTATTTTGTCCAGAGCTTATCTCAAAAAGTATTTGAGGTATCAACTTGAAACTTCATAGGTGGATGGATCTCATTGAGGAAGAGTGCAGTGCACAAGAATGATAACTCTACCCTGCATAATTGTTTAGTTATTGCCCTTTTTTATTTTTCAAAATTTATTTTTGTCCAGAGCATAACTCAAAAGGCCTTTGAGATATCATTATGAAACTTCATAGGTGCATAGATCTAACTCAGACAAGAATGATAACTTTACCTTTTATTGCCCTTTGTTATTTTTCATACTTAATTTTTCAATTCAATTTTTTTCTCAAAAAGTATTTGAGGTATCAACTTGAAACTTCATAGGTGGATAGATTTTACTGAGGAGGGATGCAGCACACAAGAATGATAACCTACCCTGCATTATTTTTCAGTTATTGCCCTTTGTTATTTTCAGCCATCAGTATTCACATAGGTTTCAAATCTGTAATCACTATAGCCATCAGTTTTCATTACCAAAAGACCTCTTAAAATGGAATTATTCTGCTGTACTACATATGCATTCTTCCAATGAGCAAACACATTCCGCGGGGGATGGCCATGTTGACATGGCTCTTGTTCCTTCTAAACTGCTGCTTAACAGATAAAATTTAAATAAATAATAATCCATATCTTTAAGTAAAATAGTGGTGGCATTTTAATGTTAATTTATTTGTTAAAATATAACTGTGACCTTGATCCCAGTAGTCATATTAATATAAGAAGTCAGAACTGGTCTTTAATGTAAAATCCTATTTTTCTTCCCCTCTGACATTAATATATAGTCTATATAAACTCTACTTTAATTTTAACAACATGTGTTTATGGGACCCAATATAGAAGGCGTACGCGTATAAGCGTCTTCCCCCTTTTTAGTCCCCTACCGGTTTACCGGAGGGGACTTTAGGTTTACCCTCCGTCCGTCTGTCTGTCCGTCCGTCAGTCCGTCCGTCCGCAAAACTGGATCCCGCGATAACTTGAAAAGTACTGAAAATGTTTTTATGAAACTTGGTATATGGATAGATGGCAGTATGGAAATTATGCACGTCTTTTTCTTTTCTTCCTATGTTGAAAATTCTGGTTGCTATGGCAACAAATAGGCTAAAAATATGGCAAATTTTACACATAAACTGGATCCAGTGATAACGCAAAAAAGTACTGAAATATTTTTATGAAACTTGGTATATGGATAGATGGCAGTATGAGATTATGCACGTCTTTTTCCTTTCTTCCTAGTTGAAAATTCTGGTGCTATGGCAACAAATAGGCTGAAAAATATGGCAAATTTACACATAAACTGGATCCAGTGATAAAGCAAAAAGTACTGGAAATATTTTTATGAAACTTGACATATGGTAGATGGCAGTATGGAGATTATGCACGTCTTTTCTTTTCTCCTATGTTGAAAATTCTGGTTGCTATGGCAACAAATAGGCTGAAAATATGGCAAATTTTACACATAAACTGGATCCAGTGATAAAGCAAAAAGTACTGGAAATATTTTTATGAAACTTGACATATGGGTAGATGGCAGTATGGAGATTATGCACGTCTTTTTCCTTTCTTCCTATGTTGAAAATTCTGGTTGCTATGGCAACAAATAGGCTGAAAATATGGCAAATTTTACACATTAACTGGATCCAGTGATAAAGCAAAAAGTACTGGAAATATTTTTATGAAACTTGACATATGGGTAGATGGCAGTCTTGAGATTATGCATGTCTTTTTCCTTTCTTCCTATGTTGAAAATTCTGGTTGCTATGGCAACACATAGACTGAAAATATTGCAAATTTTACACATAAACTGAATCCAGTGATAACTCAAAAAGTACTGGAAATATTTTTATGAAACTTGACATATGGGTAGATAGCAGTGTTGAGATTATGCATGTCTTATCTGTTCTTCCTATTTTGAAAAAAATATCAGTTGCCTTGGCAACAAATAGGCTTAAAACATGGCAAATATAACAATATTTGTGATTAGTCAAAAAAGCTGAAAATTTTTATGAAATTGCATCTTTAATTCAAGATCAAGAGTTATCTCCTCTTTAAGAATTTTGCTTTTAAAATGTTATATTTTGGTAACAGGGATGTTTCTTTTAAAATGTTATATTTTGGTAACAGGGATGTTTCAAATATTAACTTTAGAGTGCCCTTCAGTCCGTCTGTCTGTCTGTTCATAAAAACTGTGATCACTTTTAAATAACTTTTCCAACAAGTTTACTTAAAATAGAGAAAAATTGAAACATAAGTGAATGGCCAATGGCCCTTCAGAATGTTGATGGGGTTCTAACCGGTAGGGGACTTATGGATTGCTTGCAATACTATGATAATTGCTTGTTAATTTAAGTTTAACAAATAATGGTAGCGAAATTTCAGACTCTAATGCTGTTAATTGCAAGTGCCGAAAAATAGTCCGCTTTTTTGAAGCGGTTACTTCCCTTTATATGAAACACTTGGGCCGAAAAATTTAGGGGAGATCATTGCGTAATTATGGTCACATGACACGCGGATTAATTTTCAAGCAAAATAATTCTTGCATAGCAGACTGGCGTTTCCGTTAGTTTTACCCATGCCGGAAATTTCATCTGGCACGGGGGATTCCAGATGAGTTGCGTGCTGTACAATGACGTCATTTTACCGTTATGAATGAAGTTGCAATTTCATACACTGTTGTAAGAAAGCAGTTACGGTTGTCATGATATAAATTTCTATTGAAAATAAAGATAAAGAATTTAAAATATAATGGAATATAGTAGAATATGCAAGAAAAAATATCTGACATATGTTTGCGGTTCGGATCGGAATATCCGTCCCTCGGTTACCCGCCCATGGGCGGGTCACCTCGGGACGGATATTCCGATCCGAACCGAAACATATGACAGATATTATTATTCCCGAATGGTCGAAGATTTCTAATATTGTTTTATTCTTCATAAATATACATGCTTATAGTAAGCGCCATGATTATTTACACAAGTGTTAAACAACAGTCGGCGTCATTACAAACCTTAAATTGAATAATATGGTTTTCTTCAGGCCTTTCACATATAAATTCACCGGGGCCGAGGGGTTTGCGCGCTCGCTTAGGAAGCAAGAGGTCTGGAGATCAAATCCCAATTAAGGCATCTCATTTTTTTTTCAAATTGTGTAAGTCAAATAAACATTGGATCGAATATCAGTGTTGCAATTAGTCTTATAGCCAATCTACTACAAATTATTACGCTGGAAAGCATTGTTGGCACTATACAAAAACAAATTGTTTTATAATCTCACAACCTTCACCTTTCTGACATTCTGAGGACCCAAACAAATTCAGCGCCTTCTGTGCTTTGATTTAATCTAAGTGTGGGATATAATCCCACCTTTTCCCGGCTTTATCTACGGCAATTATTTGCATATTTGGGGCAGGAAATATTGTACTCACTAGTCACATATGCAGATCTATAATGAATGAAGCATATGCTCGCTCATATGGTTTTATACCGGTGGCGAGGGTAAATAAACCCAACTCACAAAGTCTAAATTATTCATCAGACAAGGATTTTACCTTATAGGTTATTTACTGTCCGTGGTCAATGTCCCTTACACTAATTCCTTCCCATATTATCGTATAAACAAGGTTAACAGGACGTAGTACATACAAACTGACCAATTTGATCACAAACTTGCCCAACAAAGAGCTAAAGTCAAAATAAATGTCTGATTGGCCTTGGAAGAATATGATCTTAAAGACAAGCTTTAGTATTTTCAAAGATTAATGTTGCATGTAAAAGTAAATTGTTAAGTTTAAAAAATTCATAATATATATATCGTGTATTCTGATTGGTTAATTATCTCATGGCCACGACTTAGCTATCTTGTGGCCACGACTAAGTAACTCGTGGCAACGACATAGTATCTCGTGGCCACGACTTAATTACTCGTGGCCACGACAAAGTATCTCGTGGCCACGACATAGTATCTCGTGGCCACGACATAGTATCTCGTGGCCATAACTTAGCTATCTCGTGGCCACGACTTAGTAACTTGTGGCCATGAGATAAATAAAAACACACGTCACCTTTGTGCCACCGTATACTTTTAATCATATGTGCTACAATTAATTTTAACTTCTATAGATACATACTCTATATTAAGAGTTGTTATACATGTATATAGGGGCGTAAATGAGCTTTTTTGATATGAATTCCCTAACCTAAAGGGGGTCTGGGGGCATGCTCCCCAAAGAAATTTTTGAAAGAGGAAGTGATATCCTGATATTTCGTGACTATCTAGAGGCTATATTGACAACATATTGGTGATGATTCAAACTCTTTTTATTTATTTTAAGATATGTAAAATGAATAAGTTCATTACATATACTAGTACCATATAACTTAATTTATATTCATAACCGATTTTTTTTGCCACAGCTCACACCAAGACTCTCGGACAGAGATTTAAGCTTGCGTTGAATGCGAGGTAAAATGCCCCAATGTTCTCTCAGGAAACACCGTCATTCTGCACCTTCATAAGTAGCAACTGTTGTAACAATATATTAATTTAAGAACTATAATGGTGTGAAAATTGTGATTAAATTCAGTGAATTTTTTGGGCTGTTAAATATCTCATTACATTACAATATGTATATCAAAAAAAATATTGTGTTATACTACATGCAAAGATATAAGAAAAACTGTAAGTTATGCTGTACTGGTTGAGGACCAGGCAAACATCAAACCTGGGTGGCCCAGAAAATGCCTGATTTAGTTTTTTTCTTTGTTCAGTGGTGGTCAAACAATCAGCTTTTTTTATCAATATTAAATGTTTCTATAATTAAGTACATGTAATAACATTGATTTCAACGTTCATAAATGCTAATAATTACACTAATATTTAAATGTCTATCCTGAGAACGTTGACAAGGAAAATTTGGACAAAACCTAATCTCTTATTACTAGCTATAATTATTTGCAGAGTAAACAATAGAATATCCAAAACTTACTCATGATACTCATTAAATTAGTAGCAAATGCTGATCATGTTAAAAAAAACAAGAGGGCCATTTAAAAAAACATGATGGCTATGAAATCGCTCACATGTATATAGGACCCCGGGGTGGGGCAAATTTTAATCCAGGGGCTTTTTTTTTTAACAAACTTGGTAGACACCCATTAGAATATGTTTCATGATAAATATCTAAGCTCTAGCTCTTTGGGGTTTTTAAAAGAAGATTTTTTAAAGTTTTTACTATACACATATAGGGAAAAAAAACCAAAGGCAGGGCCAATTTTGACCCATGGGCTTTTATTTGAACAAACTTGGTAGTCACTCAATAGAAGATATTTCATGGTTAGTTAATCTAAACTCTAGCTGTCTTTGGGTTTTTTTTTAAAAAGATGATTTTTTTTAAGTTCTTAGTATACACATATCAGGTAAATAGGAGTCCCTGGTCGGTCCAGCGGTCCGTTGCATTAACCTTGTCCGGAGCATAACTTGAAGACTAATTGTTGGAATTCAATATAACTTCATACAATGGTCAAGCACATTGAGAGAAAGTGCATTGTACAAGAATTATAACTATATTTTGACAAATTACAGAGTTATAGCCCTTTGATACTGTTCCTTGTCCAAAGCATAACTTAAAACATACTGGTTTGGAATTTAAAACAACTTCATACAAAGGTCAAGCACAATAAGAGGAAGTGCAGTGCACAAGTACCATAACTCCATTTTGACTATATACATAGTTACTGCCCATTGTTACTTTTCCATGTCGGGAGCATAACTTAAAAACTACTGGTTGGAATTAAAAACAACTTCGTACAATGGTCAAGCACAAGAACTATATCTGTGTCCAGAGTAATTATAGAGTTATGCCCTTTGTTACTTTTCCATTGATTTTTTCTTGTCCAGAGCATAACTTGAAAACTACTAGTTGGAATTTAAAACTATTTCATACAATGGTCAAGTATATTGAGAGGATGTGCAGTGCACAGAAACCATAACTCTTTTTTGACTAATTCAAAAGTTTTTGCCCTTTGTTACTTTTTATTGTCCAGTGCATAACTTGAAAATTAATGGTTGGAATTCAATGAAACTTTATACAATGGTCAAGGGCAGTGAGATGAAGTGCAGTGCACAAGAACAATAACTATTTGGACTAATTACAGTTTATTAGTCCCCTACCGGTTTACCGGAGGGGACTTTAGGTTTACCCTCCGTCCGTCTGTCTGTCTGTCTGTCCGTCTGTCTGTCTGTCAGTCCGTCCGTCCACAAAACTGGATCCCGCGATAACTTGAAAAGTACTGAAAATATTTTTATGAAACTTGATATATGGATAGATGGCAGTATGTAGATTATGCACGTCTTTTTCTTTTCTTCCTATGTTGAAAATTCTGGTTGCTATGGCAACACATAGGCTTAAAATATGGCAAATTTTACACATAAACTGGATCCAGTGATAACACAAAAAGTACTGGAAATATTTTTATGAAACTTGAAATATGGGTAGATGGCAGTCTGGAGATTATGCACCTCTTTTTCTTTTCTTCCTATGTTGAAAATTCTGGTTGCTATGGCAACAAATAGACTGAAAATATGCCAAATTTTACACATAAACTGGATCCTGTGTTCGCAAAAAGTAATAGAAATATTTTTATGAAACTTGTAATATGGGTAGATGGCAGTCTGAAGATTATGCACGTTTTTTTCTTTTCTTCCTATGCTGAAAATTCTGGTTGCTATGGCAACACATAGACTGAAAATATGGCAAATTTTACACTTACACTGAATCCAGTGATAACTCAAAAAGTACTGGAAATATTTTTATGAAACTTGATATATGGGTAGATGGCAGTCTTGAGATTATGCATGTCTTATCTGTTCTCCCTATTTTGAAAAAATATTGGTTGCCTTGGCAACAAGTTGATACCTCAAATATTTTTTGAGATAAGCTCCGGACAAAATATTATGAAAAAGAACAAAGAGGAATAACTCAAAAATTGTACAGGGAAGAGTTATCATTCTTGTGCACAGCATTCCTCCTCAATAATATCTATCCACCTATGACATTTCATGTTGACATCTCAAACACTTTTGAGTTATGCTCCACTCAGGTGAAAAATTAGGTATGAAAAATAACAAAGGGCAATAACTAAAAAATTATGAAAGGTAGAGTTATCATTCTTGTGCACTGCACACCTCCTGAGTGAGATCTATGCACCTATGAAGTTTCATGTTGATATCTCAAAGGCCTTTTGAGTTATGCTCTGGACAAAAATTAATTTTGAAAAATAACAAAGGGCAATAACTAAAAAATTATGCAGGGTAGAGTTATCATTCTTGTGCACTGCACTCCTCCTCAATGAGATCCATCAAGCTATGAAGTTTCAAGTTGATACCTCAAATACTTTTTGAGGTAAGCTCAGGACAAAATAGCTTGAAAAAGAACAAAGGGCAATAACTCAAAAATTGTATAGGGAAGAGTTATCATTCTTGCGCACAGCATTCCTCCTCAATAAGATCTATCCACCTATGACATTTCATGTTGATATCTCAAACACTTTTTGAGTTATGCTCCACTCAGTATGAAAAATAACAAAGGGCAATAACTAAACTAGAAATGTGTCATCATGCCACGGATGCCCCCGCATGCAGCCAAAATTTCAGATGGTGCATTAATTATTTTTTTCATTTTAAGTTCAAAGCCCTTAAAACTTTTCAATGTTAACACAAACCATTTCCATACAATGTTCAAGGCACTGAAATTATTCAGTCTTAACCTTTTAGAAATAGCATATTGCATATTTGTAGCCAAAATAATGGCTAAAAGAATGAGTGCTGAAACTGAAAGTTCAAAATTTTTCCAACATTCAGGAAAGATAAGTTTGTCTAAAATCATTGAACCATGACCAAATTCAAACTTAAACTGCTTATTCCTAAGATGTATCTATATTATTTTCAAAGTGAAAGGGACATAACTCTGCCAAAAAATCATCAAACCATGACCAAATTCCAACTTGACCTGCCCATTCCTTTGACATATCCATATGTCAAATTAAAGTTGAATATGTAACACTGTTGGGTAGATAATGTACAGAAACTGTAAATTTCATATTATTTTCAAAGTTCTATGCACCTATGAAGTTTCATGTTGATTTCTCAAAGGCTTTTTGAGTTATGCTCTGGACAAAAATCAATTTTGAAAAATAACAAAGGGCAATAACTCAAAAATTATGCAGGGTAGAGTTATCATTCTTGTGCACTGCACTCCTCCTCAATGAGGTCTATCCACCTATGAAGTTTCAAGTTGATAACTCAAATACATTTAGAGATATGCTCCGGACAAAAATGTCGGACGGACGGAGACTATTACTATATCCCCCGCCGCCTTTTCGGCGTGGGATAAAAAATAAACAAAGGGGAATTCAAAAATTAGGCAAGGCAGAGTTACGAGTTAGAGTTCTTGTGCACTGCACACCTACTCAATGAGATCTATCTACCTACAAAGTTTCATGTTGATACCTCTTGTTGTTTCAAAGTTATGTTCCGGACAAGAAAAGAAGACGGACGGAAAGCCGGACGGACAAGGCGGCGACTATATGCTTCCCCGAAATTTTTCGGGGAGCATAATAAACTATAATTAACTTAAATGCATTAAAGTTTTCATTATAATACATGTATTTTTTTTTTTGGTTTAAGTCATAAGTCACACCAATACAGTATATTGCGTCACTTTCCAGTTCTTGTGGAGAAAGACCTCATGTGCCATTCTCTGCATTATTTCACGGGCACCATATGAGAACCACAAATGTTTCTTAAGCTAGCTGGATAGCTTTAAATATTTTAAGAACATCTGACAAGTTATATGGCTTTGCTTATATAACACAAGCATCTAGGTAGTGGTTATATTGCTAAAAACTAATTTTAAACAGATACATCTTTATAAACAGTTTATGATACTGGTTGGGGACCATCAAGCATCAACCAGTCACTTTTTAAACACTTTTCCATACAGATTTCAAAATTGATTTTAAAGCTAGAGATCTGAAAAATTGATACAGTACAGCTAGAGGGTATCAAAGTTACCTAAATTCTCCACACTCCAGTACAATGTGCTGGAAAGATATATACTATTCTATCTTTAATCCAGATAAACGCTTGGGTGTTTTAATTTTTAAGCTCACCTGTCACAAAGTAACAAGGTGAGCTTTTGTGATCGCTTTTCGTCCGGCATCTGTAAACTTTTAATTTAAATAAACAGCCAAGCCAATTTCATCCAAACATCTTATGTGACAAGGTTCATAACTCTAGCACCAATATTTTTAGATTTATCTCCCCTTGAACTTAGAATTTTCCTTAAAAAATACTATTTTTTACTGTTACTTCTTTATTTCTTAAGGGATCAACCTCATACTTCAAATATATGTACCTTATCATCATCCCCATCTTATGTGACAAGGTTCATAACTCTAGCACCAATATTTTCAGATTTATCTCCCCTTGAACTTAGAATTTTCCTTAAAAAATACTATTTTTTACTGTTACTTCTTTATTTCTTAAGGGATCAACCTCATACTTCAAATATACTTATTCCTTATAATCAATTATATTTTATGTGACAATGTTCATAACTTTTGAAGTAATTTTTACAGATTTATCTCTCTTTGAACTTAGGATTTTCTTTAAGAAATATTATAACTTTGTTACTTTTTAAGGTATCTACTTCAAACTTCAAATATATACATCTTATCATTACATACATGTTGTGTGACATTGTTCATAACTCTAGCGTGACTATTTCTAGAATTATTTCCCTTGATCTTGGAATTTATTTTAACAAATGTTATTTTTTTACTATAACTTAATACATAATTATACATAATTGATTTTTCTTTCATAGTTTTGTCCTCCTTACTGAGTCCAGTATTTTATTAGTCGAGCTTGGCTGTCTCCTGTGACAGCTCTTGTTCTTTCTGTTGCCATGGCACCAGAGTTCTTTAAACAATTTTAAAAGATGACTTTTTTAAGTTTTTACTATACACATATAAGGTAAATCAATGACCCCACAGGGCGGGGCCAATTTTAACCACAGGGCTTTTATTTTAACAAAGTTGGTAGATACAGACTAAACAATGTTTCATGCCAAATATTTAAGCCTCTAGCTCTGGTTTTTTAAAAGAAAATATTTAAGTTTTTTTTCTTTCGGTTGCCATGGCAAACAGAGTTCTTTAAAGCAAAAGAAACATTCCTATGAAGTTTGGATGAAATTGGCTTGGCTGTTTATTTAAATTAAAAGTTTACAGATGCCGGACGAAAAGCGATCACAAAAGCTCACCTTGTTACTTTGTGACAGGTGAGCTTAAAAATTAAAACACCCAAGCGTTTATCTGGATTAAAGATAGAATGAATATTTTCCCCAGCACATTGACGGGAGGTGGAAATTTAGGTAATTTTTGAACCCCTACGTATTTAAAATTTTTTCAGATCTCATTTTAAAAAATCAATTTTAAAAATCGTAAAAAATGTTTAAAAATGACTGGATGCTTGAGGGCCCCAAACCCAGTACAAAAATTTTATAAAGAGTATCTGTTAAAATTATTTTTTAGCAATAAACACTATAGATGTTGTGTTAAAAAAACAAACCCATATAATTTGCAGATGTTTTTAAAAAATTTTTAAAGCTTACAGCAGCTTAAAAACTTTTTGGGGTTTCCCATAGGGTCCCGTGAAAAATGCAGAAAGGCACATGAGGTCTTTCTCCACAAAAAACGGAAATGACGCAATATACTGATTGGGGACTTATATTTAAAACCAAAAAAAAAAAAATACATGTATTATAATTAAACTTTAATGCATTTAAGTTAATTATAGTTTTATTATGCTCCCCGAAAAATTTCGGGGAAGCATATAGTCGCCGCCTTGTCCGTCCGGCTTTTCCGTCCATCCTCTTTTCTTGTCCGGAACATAACTTTGAAACAACAAGAGGTATCAACATGAAACTTTGTAGGTAGATAGATCTCATTGAGTAGGTGTGCAGTGCACAAGAACTCTAACTCGTAACTCTGCCTTGCCTAATTTTTGAATTCCCCTTTGTTTTTTTTTTATCCCACGCCGAAAAAAAGGCGGCGGGGATATAGTAATAGTCTCCGTCCGTTCCGACATTTTTTGTCCGGAGCATATCTCTAAATGTATTTGAGTTATCAACTTGAAAACTTCATAGGTGGATAGACCTCATGAGGGAGGAGTGCAGTGCACAAGAATGATAACTTCTTACCCTGCATAATTTTTGAGTTATTGCCCTTTGTTTATTTTTCAAAATTGATTTTTGTCCAGAGCATAACTCAAAAAAGCCTTTGAGAAAATCAACATGAAACTTCATAGGTGCATAGAACTTTGAAAATAATATGAAATTTACAGTTTCTGTACATTATCTACCCAACAGTGTTACATATTCAACTTTAATTTGACATATGGATATGTCAAAAGGAATGGGCAGGTCAAGTTGGAATTTGGTCATGGTTTGATGATTTTTTGGCAGAGTTATGTCCCTTTCACTTTGAAAATAATATAAATACATCTTAGGAATAAGCAGTTTAAGTTTGAATTTGGTCATGGTTCAATGATTTTAGACAAACTTTATCTTTCCTGAATGTTGGAAAAAATTTGAACTTTTCAGTTTCAGCACTCATTCTTTTTAGCCATTATTTTTGGCTACAAATATCAAATATTGCCTATTTCTAAAAGGTTAAGACTGAATAATTTCAAGTGCCCCTTGAACATAGGAAATGGTTTTGTGTTAAACATTGAAAAAAGTTTTTAAGGGCTTTGAACTTAAAATGAAAAAAATAATTAATGCAACATCTGAATTTTGGGCTGCATGCGGGGGCATCCGTGGCATGATTGACACATTCTAGTTTGTTTATTGGAGGATTTTTCATACTGAGTGGCGCATAAACTCAATAACTGTTTCCCTATCAACATGAAAATGTCATAGGTGGATAGATCCTTATTGAGGAGGAATGCTGTGCGCAAGAATGATAACTTCTTCCCCCCAATTTTGAGTTATTGCCCTTTGTTCTTTTTCAAGCTATTTTGTCCTGAGCTTTTACCTCAAAAAGTATTTGAGGTATCAACTTGAAACTTCATATAGCTTGATGGATCTCATTGAGGAGGAGTGCAGTGCACAAGAATGATAACTCTACCCTGCATAATTTTTTTAGTTATTGCCCTTTGTTATTTTTCAAAATTAATTTTTGTTCCAGAGCATAACTCAAAAAGTCTTTGAGATATCAACATGCAACTTCATAGGTGCATAGATCTCACTCAGGAGGTGTGCAGTGCACAAGAATGATAACTCTACCTTTCATAATTTTTGAGTTATTGCCCTTTGTTATTTTTCATATCTAATTTTTCACCCGAGTGGAGCATAACTCAAAAGTGTTTGAGATGTCAACATGAAATGTCATAGGTAGATAGATATTATTGAGGAGGAATGCTGTGCACAAGAATGATAACTCTTCCCTATACAATTTTTGAGTTATTCCTCTTTGTTCTTTTTCATATTTTGTCCGGAGCTTATCTCAAAAAGTATTTGAGGTATCCACTTGAAACTTCATAGCTGGATGGATCTCATTGAGGAGGAGTGCAGTGCACAAGAACGATAACTCTACCCTGCATAATTGTTTAGTTATTGCCCTTTGTTAATTTTCAAAATTAATTTTTGTCCAGAGCATAACTCAAAAGGCCTTTGATCTATCATTATGAAACTTCATAGGTGCATAGATCTAACTCAGGAGGTTTGCAGTGCACAAGAATGATAACTCTACCTTTTATAATTTTTGAGTTATTGCCCTTTGTTATTTTTTCAATTCAATTTTTTTCTTAAAAGTATTTGAGGTATCAACTTGAAACTTTATAGGTGGATAGATTTTACTGAGGAGGGATGCAGCACACAAGAATGATAACCTACCCTGCATTATTTTTCAGTAATTGCCCTTTGTTATTTTCAGCCATCAGTATTCACATAGGTTTCAAATCTGTAATCACTATAGCCATCAGTTTTCATTACCAAAAGACCTTAAAATGGAGTTATTCGGCTCTAGTACATATACATTCTTCCAATGAGCAAACACATTCGGTGGGGGATGGCCATGTTGACATGGCTCTTGTACACTTTGAACTTTGTCCGAGACATAACTCTAAAAGTATAAGAGGTATCAACATGAAACTTTGTAGGTAGATAAATCTCATTGAGTAGGTGTGCAGTGCACAAGAACCGTAACTCTGCCTTGCCTAATATTTGAATTATCCCCCTTTGTTTATTTTACACTTTGTCCGGGACATAACTCTAAAAGTATAAGAGGTATCAACATGAAACTTTGTAGGTAGATAGATCTCATTGAGTAGGTGTACAGTGCACAAGAACCGTAACTCTGCCTTGCCTAATTTTTGAATTATCCCCGTTTGTTTATTTTACACTTTGAACTTTGTCCGGGACATAACTCTGAAAGTATAAGAGGTATCAACATGAAATTTTATAGGTAGATAGATTTCATTGAGTAGGTGTACAGTGCACAAGAACCGTAACTCTGCCTTGCCTAATTTTTGAATTATTCCCCTTTGTTTATTTTACACTTTGAACTTTGTCCAGGACATAACTGTAAAACTATAAAAGGTATCAACATGAAACTTTGTAGGTAGATAGATCTCATTAAGTAGGTTTGCAGTGCACAAGAACTGTAACACTGTCTTGCCTACTTTTGGAGTTATTGCCCTTTGTTCATTTTGATACTGAACTTTGTCCGGGACATAACTCTAAAATTATAAGAGATATCAACATGAAACTTTGTAGATAGATATGTCTCATTGGGTAGAAGTGCAGTGCTTAAGAATCATTACTCTGCCTTGCCTTATTTTGAATGTATTGCCCTTTGTTTATTTTTACTTTTTGACTTTTGTCCGGGACATAACTTTAAAACTATTAGAGATATCAACATAAAACTTTGTAGGTAGCTAGATATAATTAGATAGAACTGCAATGCTTAAAGAACCTAAACAAAGCCTGGTCTAATTTTGGAGTTATTGCCCTTTGTTCAATTTTACACTTTGAATTTTACCCGGGACATAACTCTGGTATCATCAGGAAACTTTATAGATAGATAGATCTCATTGAATAGAAGTGCAGTGCAAAAGAAAATAACTCCGCCTTGCCTAATTTTGGAGTTTTTGCCCTTTGTTCATTTTTTTTTATACTTTCCTGTGTCCAGAACCTTCTCGGGGAGCATCACCCGGTTCAACCGGTTCTTGTTTAATTTGTTTGGACATAAAAAAAGTTTCATAAGAATTGTTAGAAGCAGTCAATTAAAAAGTTAATATAGTTAAATAAAAGGTTGAAATATAGATTGTTTGCATAATTTATATTGATTATTTTAATGCGGCAGAAATGCTTTATGACTTTTTGTGTGAGTTATCATTACTTTTATTTTAATCCAGACAAGCAGAAGCACAACCCAGTGAACTTGAGTCAGTAGTTTTTCTCTAAATTAGCTGGCTTCAGTCTGGAATTATCCATAAACACTTTCAGAGTTTAAACACAAGTAAATTGAAGTTAGAAGTCATCTGATTACATTTACAAAACATATAAAGTTAAATACCGGTGTATCTAATCCATTTTTCATATAAAGGGGAGTTATTGGTTTTAATTTATTGTATAGACAGACGTTCATTACTCACTTTCTGTGTGAAAGGGTGCCAAATAAACAATTAATATGACAGAACAAAGTTTACTTCAAAAAAATTATGTAAAAAAGTATATAAACTGCTTTAAATCTAGCAGTTTATTCAGATTTTTTTATTTATCCCACACAAAAAAAGGCGGTGTGGGGTATAGCAATAGTCTCCTGTCCATCTGTCTGTCCTGTCCCACATTTTTGTGCAGGGCTTATCTCAAAAAGTATTTAAGGTATCAACTTGAAACTTCATAAGTGGATAGATCATATTGAGAAGGAGTGCAGTGCACAAGAATGATAACTCTACCCTGCATAATTTTTCAGTTTTTGCCCTTTGTTATTTTTCAAACTTAAGTTTTGTCCAGAGCATAACTCAAATAGCCTTTGAGATGTCAACATGAAACTTCATAGGTGGATAGATATTATTGAAGAGGAATGATAACTCTATTATTATAGAAGTTATTGCCCTTTGCTATTTTTCATACTTTTTGTTCAGAGCTTGTCTCAAAAAGTGTTAGAGGTATCAACTTGAAACTTCATAGGTGGATAGATCTTATTGAGGAGGAGTGCAGCAAACAAAATTGATAACCTTCTCTGCATTATTTTTATGCCCCCTTCGAAGAATGGGGGTATATTGTTTTGCTAATGTCAGTCTTCTGTTTGTCGCTAGACCACATGGTTTCTGCTGATTATCTTGAAAAGTATTCATCACAAAGTCTTCATATTTCACATTGTGATTGGCCATAACTAGTAGATGACCCCTTTTGATTTTGGTGTTACTTGGTCAAAGTCACAGGGGCCTTAATTGTCAGAATGGTTTCCACTCATTATCTTGATTACTATTTTATCACAGTCTTCATATTTCACATATTGACTGGTTGCAACTAAAGTAGATGACCCCTTTTGATTTTGGGGTCACTAGTTCAAAGGTCAAGGTAATAGGGGCTTTGAATGGTAGTATGATTTCCACTCATTATCTTGGTTACTATTTATTACAGTCTTCATATTTATACCCCCCAAGACGAAGTTTGGGGGGGTACATAGGAGTCACCCGGTGGTCTGTCAGTACAGACGTCCGTTGCATTTTCCTTGTCTGGAGCATAACTTGAAGACTAATGATTGGAATTCAATATATCTATATACAGTGGTCAAGCACATTGAGAGGAAGTACAGTGCACAAGAACCATAACTCTATCTTGACTAATTACAGAGTTATTGCCCTTTGTTACTTTTCCTTGTCTGGAGCATAACTTGAAAACTACTGATTGGAATTCAAAACAACTTCATACAATTGTCAAACACAATAAGGGAAAGTGCAGTTTACAAGAACCATAACTCTAGCTAAAGTAATTACAGAGTTATTGCCCTTTGTTACTTTTCCATTGCTTTCTTTTGTCTGGACCATAACTTGAAGACTAATGGTTGGAATTCAATATAACTACATACAATGGTCAAGCACATCGAGAGGAAGTGCAGTGCACATGAACCATAACTCTATCTTGACTAATTACAGAGTTATTGCCCTTTGTTACTTTTCCTTGTCCGGGGCATAACTTGAAAACTACTGGTTGGAATTCAAAACAACTTCATACAATGGTCAAGCACAACAAGGGGAAGTGCAGTGCACAAGAACCATAGCTCCATTTTGACTAGTTACAGAGTTATTGCCCTTTGTTACTTTTCCATTGCTTTTTTGTCCGGAGCATAACTTGAAGACTAATGGTTGAAATTCAATATAACTTCATACAATGGTCAAGCACATTGAGAGGAAGTGCAGTGCCCAAGAACCATAACTCCATCTTGACTAATTACAGAGTTATTGCCCTTTGTTTCTTTTCCTTGTCCAGAGCATAACTTGAAGACTAATGGTTGGAATTCAATACAATTTCATACAGTTGTCAAGGACATTAAAAGGAAGTGCAGTGCACAAGAGCCAGAACTCCATTTTGACAAAATACAGAGTTACTGCCATTTGATACTTTTCCTTGTCCGGAGCATAACTTAAAACGTACTTTTCCTTGTCCGGAGCATAACTTAAAACGTACTGGTTGGAATTAAAACAACTTCATACAATGGTCAAGCACAATAAGAGGAAGTGCAGTACACACAAACTATAACTCCATCTTCAGTATTTATAGAGTTATTGCCCTTTGTTCCTTTTCTTTGTCTTTCTGGACTTATTACAGAGTAATTCAATAAAACATCATCAATGGCCAACCACATTGAAAGGAAGTGCGACATACAAGAACCACAACTATCTTTAATTGCCCACAACCATAACTCTATATTTCAATTCTTTTACAAGGTATTCTGTTACTAGTAACATCCTCATTTCCGGAGCAGTCTGGTGGGGGTATTACTCACATTTAGTGATAGTTCTATTTCACATATTGATTGGTCATAACTAGAAGATGACTACTATTGATTTTGAGAAAGGGGGCATATGTGTCGGTTCAGCTAATTGCCCTTTGTTATTTTTCATACTTAATTTTTGCCAAGAGCATAACTCAAAAAGTCTTTGAGATGTCAACATGAATCTTCATAAGAGAATAGATCTTATTGAGGATGGAATGCTGTGCTCAATAAGGAGTGCAGCACACAAGAATGATAACTTTCCCTGCATTATTTTTCAGTTATTTCCCTTTGTTATTTTCCATACTGAATTTTTGTCCAGAACAGAACTCGGCAAGAGCACCGCTAGACGGAGCATGATATACACGATTCAAACTCTTTTTTTAGTAAGGGTGGCAGAAAGACACCAGGGGTATAACATAATATTAGCAAATTTTAGGGCATATAATTAATGTAGTGCTTCCGAGGGATTATCATGATTAATATTGTAAGTATTCACATTTGTGAATGATATACCAGGAACATTCTCAGACGATGCATACATACAACAGCAAAATCATTGCAGATATTCTAAATATAAAATGTAGCCAACACTATGGTTTGAATTACCTTGTTTTGCCGATTTGAATTTATTTTGCCATTTTAATCAGTGTAGTTTTGGATACATATACATATTAATTGACAGGCGGAGAAAGTCATTCGTATTGATATTACACCATAATGATTTGTACACGAAATTTGAAGTTTATGCCATGATATAATTTGAAGACATCTGCTCGGCTCGTGAAATCTAATTTAAGGATATACATGTACAAATTCGCAGTCACTTGCTTGACATTTGATCGCAATGGGCTGGTTATTAAAAACACACCTTATACCTGAATACTAATGAAACTGGGAAGTTTTATGTCTTTGTGAGATCATTAATAGCCAAAGTCACAAGATTTTGCACATGAAGTTACTTTTTTACCTAATGTGTTCTATCTATAACAGTGCGTGGTGGCTAAACTGTACTCTGGTAAACTCACGGTGGCTTACTGCCGTGATCCAGAGTGAAAACTACCACACCGCCACCAGTGTGGTCAAGTTCTAATTAAATTGTTTGAAAATAAGAGGTTTGTGTAACTTTCCATGTAACCAGTATTTTTTGCGCTCTCGATGGTAGGATACTACATCATCGCGCACCTGCTGAATGCTCCCCCACTTGGACCATTTTTTCGTCGACTCGAAGGTAAAATACAATTTTTTATTATAAGAAAACTTAAGAGTATTAAAAAAACACGTAGCGCACCAAAGAATGGCTATAGTACTTGATGTAATTGTAAAAAAAGTTTATAGATTTATTGCCAGGTTTAGGCCTGAAAACAGGATAAGTGTTTTTCTCTGAATGCTCCCCCGAAACATATATGAAATAAGGTTGAAAACCTTCTTGAAAATTATTTTTAACGTACCGGAACATAAACGAGTCGTGTTTACCCATTATTCTATTTTTGTTTCAAATCTGTGGTTAAAAATTGTAAAAATGTGGATCCTGATGAGCTACCGTAAGCAATTGACTTTGGTCCGGCGGAGAGTTGCCAGAAAGTTGGATTAAGGTGGATCTTGGTGAGTTACCTCTGGCCCTGCGGAAAGGGAAGCTCAATCGATAGGAAGGACCGGAGTACCAGTGTATTGATGAGGGAGTGACGATGTCTCAAACCATGCGAATTATGAAAAAATCTATGATGAAAATGTCAAGAAGTGGTAAGGATGATAAGAAATGAATTGAATTTACAAAATAAAAATAGCCGAATAATCAACTGCAGTAAATTATTTGTCCAACAAGTAAATGAAACTTAACAAACTTGGTCAGAATTCATTCTCCTTCATTTTAATATTATATTACGATCCGTATCTTAGCATATATTATTTTATAGTAAACATTTCTGTTTTATTCTGGGCAGAAAAGGGCCGCTCTTGACTATAAGTTCCTGGAGTCATCTGATAAAAATGAGAACATACAAGGCCTTTCCCGATATGGAACTTTGTTTGCTTTTATAACTTTTCTCAGTATTGTTAAGATCAGTTTAACCTCAAGTTGCGCAAGGATACAAATGTTTGCAATTTTTAACAATAATGAATCGGATATTTATTTTCTTGACAATTATAATTACTACAATTAGGTATGTAAGAACTTCTAAAACTCATATTAATCAGAGGTGAGCTAAATAGTGCAGCAATAACGCTGTTTGACAAATGAATGGGTTGAAACCCGGCTAATGCACTAACATTACTCTCAATCTTTTGGATAAAAATACTTATCGCACAGTGAACATTATTCACTAAGTACTGATCACACAGTGAACATTATTCACTAGGTACTTATCACACAGCGAACATTATTCACTAAGTACTTGTCACACAGTGAACATTATTCACTAAGTACTTATCACACAGTGAACATTATACACTAAGTAGTTATCACACAGTGAACATTATTCACTAAGTACTTATCACACAGCCAACATTATTCACTAATTACTAATGGCACAGTGATTATTTTACACTAAATACTAATCAGACAGTGAACATTATTCACTAAGTACTTATCACACAGTGAACATTATACACTAAGTAGTTATCACACAGTGAACATTATTCACTAAGTACTTAACATATGGTGAACATTATTCACTAAATACTTATCACACAGCGAACATTATTCACCAAGTACTAATGGCACAGTGAACATTTTACACTAAATACAAATCACACAGTGAACGTTATTCACTAATTACTAATAGCACAGTGAACATTTTACACTAAATACTAATTACACAGTAAACATTATTCACTTAGTACTTATCACACAGTGAACATTATTCACTTAGTACTTATCGTACAGTGAACACAAAGTACTTATCACACAGTGAACATTATTCACTAAGTACTTATCATATGGTGAACATTATTCACTAAATACTTATCTCACAGCGAACATTATTCACTAAGTACTAATGGCACAGTGAACATTTTACACTAAATACTAATCACACAGTGAACTTTATTCACTAATTACTAATAGCACAGTGAACATTTTACAATAAATACTAATTACACAGTAAACATTATTCACTTAGTACTTATCGTACAGTGAACATTATTCACTAAATACTTATCACACAGTGAACATTATTCACTCAGTACTTATTGCACAGTGCTCATTATTCACTAAGTACTTATTACACAGTGAACATAATTCACTAAGTACTTATTGCACAGTGAACATTATTCACTAAGTACTTATTGCACAGTACACATTATTCACTAAGTACTTATTGCACAGTGAACATTATTCACTAAGTACTTATTGCACAGTGAACATTATTCACTAAGAACAACTGGCACAGTGAACATTATTCACTAAGTACTTATTTGCACAGTGAACATTATTCACTAAGTACTTATTGCACAGTGAACATAATCCACTAAGTACTTATCGCACAGTGAACATTATTCACTAAGTACTTATCATACAGTGAACATAATTCAATAAGTACTTATCGTACAGTGAAGATGATTCACTAAATACTTATCACACAGCGAACATTATTCACGAAGTACAACTTGCACAGTGAACATTTCTCACAGAGCACATATCACAAAGTGAATTTTACTCACTGAAAACCACTCAAATTGTGAGCACTACTTACACAGTAAACATTGATTAATCATTGAATACAATCCAAATAGTAACAACTATTCAGTGAACAAATTTTACTTAGCTCAACTAAAACGACAACAATACACATTAGACAATATTATGTATCGGACACTAGGCAGACAGAAACAAGTTGGGCATTACTTACAATGCACAACTCGCACAGTGAAGATTACTCACTGAGCATAACTCATTGTAATTGAGCAAAACTCAAATTGTGAAGATTGAGCATAACTAAATCTGTTTACATAACTTTAAGAACACACTCACACTGTGATCATTTGTAATTGAGAATAACTAGCATAGTAAAATTGACCATAACTCAAACTGTAAACATAACTTACTGTGCACAACACACAAATTGAAGATTTAAAATTGAGAATAACTCACATAGTTTATATAACTCAATGAGCACAACTCAAACTGTAAACATAACTTATTGAGCACAAATCACACAGTGAAGATTAAAATGTTTTTCTTTCTTTTTCTTCATTGGGTTTTATATAGCACCAACATAGTATAGGACATGGCGATTTTTCAGCTTTACTGGTGAAGGAAGACCTCAAGTGCCCCTCTGTACAATATTTCAGGTATTCAGGCACTAACGGGTACATAAGTAGAACCACCAACATAAGCTAGCTGGATAGCTTTCTTACAATATATGAAGTAAACAACTTAAACACTACTCAAACATGCAGTAAATAACTTTATAAATTTATTTTCAATTTCAATAACAAATCACCCTTGACAGATAAAATAGTGACACAAATATATACAATGATCATGTATTAATCAGTAACTAATCATGACATACTAAAGGCACTCAACTGAGGTCCAATTAAAAATCATTAAATCATGAAATTCAAATTTCTTACACAGATCAGCTGGGGTCCTTAAACTATAATCATGTGCAAAAGAAAGTAAAGAAGTGTATTCAGAAATAAGTTGAAAATCATATTTCTGTATTTGTATGAAACACAACATTTTTTAAATTTTATGTCATTTTTTCACATCAGAATGATTATTCTGGTAAAATAGAGTAAACAAATGATCTGAACTATTGCACACAGGTCTATGTAGACCTACATCAAATGAATCATTTATCTCGAAAAATCATTTCCAGTCCTGTCATGTAAAAAAATTCTTAGTGAAGTCCATTTTAACAACTTTTGCTTGCCACAAATCCTACAATAAACATGCATGATACAGATAAAGGGACGTAACTGCAACAAAAAATAAATAAAAATTAGTCTTGGTTCATACTTTTGGTCCACCAAAAATATGTACAGAAATCACAAATTATTATATCAAAACATTGCTTCAAAGATATATCCCATTCAAACATTACAATAACAACCATTTCATTACCCTTCTTAAGCACCCACAATGCATTTTCATCATCCAGAACTCTTCTTAAGCACCAAGAACTAAAGAGTATTAGATATATAGTACAATGTATATCATACATGTTCCTTAAAAATGCAGACACTTTTATTAAACTCTTTCCAACATATTAAAAAGACAGACAATTTTTGCTTAAACTTTCTCCAAAATATGACCATTAGGAATATACATGTTATAAAAACAATATCTAATTGCATACATGTAGTTCTTTTGTTTGTTTGTTTAATAGGGGTTTACATCACACCGACACATTATAGGTCACATGGCGACGTTCCAGCTTTACTGGTGGAAGAAAACCTCAGGTGCCCTTCTGTGCATTATTTCAGGCACGAATGGGCACCTGAGTAGAACCACCAACATTCCTTAACTAGCTGAATAGCTTCCTCATATGAAAGAATCCAAAGTCCCTGTCGGGATTCGAACCCACAACGGTGAGGGGCAAGTGGTTTAAAGTTAATGACCTTAACCACTGAGCCACGAACACCTCACATGTACTTCTAGCAATATTCATAAAATATCATGTATTTATATACTCAAAATGGAAGCTGCAGGACAAATCCATTCAAGAAATTTAGCAGGTTAAGGGTTAAATTTATACAGGTAATTAAATATATACAGAAAAATGGATAAAAGAACTATTGTATTAAAGCAGCACGCCTCCAGATTCATCCTAATTTTCATGAAAGTTTTGAAAATGTATTTAAAGGTAAAAAATTGTGACATGAACAAAGAAAGTACTTGACACATTACAATCGGCACTTAAAATCCATGTCAATTACCAAAATGAGGTCAAAATATGCATAAATAGCCCCTACTGCGTTAGTAACGCAGTAGAAATATGGTGATAAATACTACAAAATACAGTATTTAATTAACATAAGATATAAATTATCACTTGAAATTTTAATTTGTTAACTTTCCTCCAAGTTTTAGTATGGTTTTTCCAAGTTTAATTTTCTTGAAATATTTTGGGTCATATGGAGGCATGCAGCTTTAAAACATAATAATTTTAGTTAGTAGAAAAATTCATTCAAAAATTGCTTATTACAGCACTTCAGTTATATTTACATTTAGTTACATGAATCTATTGAAAGTTCACCATTATAAATGATACTAAAGTAAATATCACCTGTAATATTTACATAATCTCATTATGGGTTATATGGGCCAGTGAAAAATGCTTGCATGACCATAGCCAAAATGTTGTAATTATATGTAGCAAACAAATAAGTTATATAACCTGTCAAACAAGAGGGCCATGATGGCCCTGAAATAGCTCACCTGTACATAGCCCCCCCACCCGGGCCTATCCAATTTTACCCAGGGGCTTTTATTTGAACAAACTTGGCAGACACCCATTAGATGTTTCATAATAAACATCTTAGCTCTTTGAGGTTTTTAAAAGAAGATATTTTAAGTTTTTCCTATACACATTTAGGGGAAAACAATGACCCCCTGGGGCGGGCCAATTTTGACCCCCAGGGCTTTTATTTCAACAAACTTAGTAGACACTCACTAAAAGATATTTCATGCTTAGTATCTTAACTCTCTTGGGTTTTTAAAAAAAAGATTTTTTAAGTTTTAACTATACACATATAAGGAAAATCAATGACCCTGGGAAGGGGCCAATTTTGACCCCAGGGCCCTTATTTGAACAAACTTGGTAGACACCCACTAGAAGATCTTTCATGCTTAATATCTAAGCTCTCGCGATTTGGGTTTTTGAAAAGATTTTTTACTATATAAAAGTAAGGAAAATCAAAGACCCCCAGGGCTTTTATTTGAACAAACTTGGTAGACACTGACAAGTCAATGTTTAATCCAAAATATCGAAGCTCCTAACTCTTTTGCTTTTTTTAAAAGAAGATTTTTAAAGTTTTTTCTTTCGGTTGCCATGGCAACCAGAGTTCTACATGGAATGCCGGAGTAAAGCGATCACAAAAGCTCACCATGTCACTTTGTGACAGGTGAGCTAAAAATGTTGAGCTAATTTAATACTTATAACAAAAATATCAACCAATTGTAATATAACAAAACAAGAGGGCCATGATGGCCCTTATTAGTGCTGCAAATTCATAGGGTAAAATGACACCACACAAGTGGTCTATGTCAGCCAACAGCAAGTTTTATATACCAAATTGTTCGTCTCAGTCTGTAGTTTCCGGAATGAATATCCATTTGGTTCAAGTCCGATGCGTAGCTTAAAAATCCAAGATGGCGTCAAAGATGGCCGCCAAATCCCTAAATATTCTAGAATATTAATATTTGTTCATATTTGTTTCCGCTTTTGTATTTCAAGTGCAATTTTTGCACGGAAGATATCATTTTAAGCGTTTTATACGAAGAGATTTAATTTTATTGGAGGAAACAGATTGCTTCTTGCTTTTTTTATACGTAAATAAGCAAAATAATGCTAAACATAGGTTTTTTGCTGTGATACTCTTGTCTTAGCTTAAACAGAGAAATATCTATTACTTATTTTGTTATTCTGCTATTGTAATGTATTCATCAGAGTAATGCTTGAATGCATTCATATCATATCTTAAGAAATCTTTCTTTGTAATTATGCAGTAAGACATAGAAAATAAGAGGCGGTACATTAAAATAGTTTTTCAATGTAAGATTGTAACTGGTACTTATTTGTTCTATCAATTATGTCCCCAAATTTTGTGTTTCTGTCAAATTATAGCTTCTGTAGTGCAGTCCATGTAACTGATTAACATAATAAACCAGAAATATGATAATTTGCATCTGGTTATTTAATGAATTATTGTTCAAATCGTACCCCACCCACTATGAATAAACATCTAGTGAAACTCTGACCCTTCGATTATACTGATTATATGGAATGACAATATTTACGTAAGTTAATAAACATAAGGTGATTTTCAAAGTGTGATACTATTACAGGTATCCTGTCAGATCTAAAAATCTGTTCAAAAATGTGTTACCAAGTTAATAAGCATGATTTCTTTGTAAGTTCACCTAAGGATTTAAAAAGTACAATGTATGCAAAACAACCTCTGTTCATTTATTTATATGTTACACACCTTTTTATGTCAAATGAAATGTAATTTAATTTTTAAAGTTTCTAAAATTGTAAAAAAAAAGTAATTTAAACAGTTTGATATTTGATCTACATAGATCATTACTCTGTTGACCTTCGGCTTCATGAAACATGCATAGTAGTCGGATAAAACATAATGATTATATGAAAATCTTTCAGGTTGGCATTATAATTGTGTTTGTGTTATTTAAATTCCTTCTATTTGACCTTTTTCGAGTTGTGTGGTTCTAGTATTTCTTTTTCAATAGTGTATAATAATCCTTTGGATATGTTACCTGCTTTTAAAGATTATATTTTGGCCTTTGATCCCGTTTTATAATTCCATTTTATTTAGTTTCGCCCATTGTTGTCCATTTCTTGTGGACAATAATAATAATTATTTATTATGTTGTATGTCGTGAAATTGCACGAACATTTTACATTGAAGATGCAATGATCAATTTCGTATGAATACATCTATAGACGTGTCTTCACTACCTTTAAGTGTACCAGTTTATGTAAAATTGAGAATTCTGCTTAAGCCGGTGCTAGGGGATGTGGATGCAATTTGCAATTACCACTACCGGTATGTTCCTATATGACAACACAGTGTAAATAAAATAAATCCCCGCCAAGTAAAATTCTAAGAATTGTTATGGTTACATTAGACGAAATAAATAAAATACATACATGATCGTGTAAATATGTACAATTAAGGTACAGCCTAATTACCATAACCAAAGCACTCGATGCCTTAAAGGAAGGCAGAGCAACAAGAACATCACTTACAAAGACAGAAGACGAAATTAAAACAATTAAGAACGCACAAAACGTCAAAAATGAAAATGTTGCAGGCTCGGTTTGATTGAGCCTGTTCAAGAACGGCACTAGCTGTCAAGTGCAAACTACAGTACACGCCCCTAGCACCGAATTAAGCAGAATTCAACATTTAATCATGGTTATGATGAAGTTTTGGATTTAGAAACAACCGCAGACGCGCTTATAATGTGGTTATCACGGAACCTTCAATGTGACACGTTAGTGTCATTCCATAAAAAGCGGCGTATGGTCCCCAAGTACAAGAATGTGTGAAAACAATGAACAGAACTAAATAGAATGGAATTTTGAAAGGGGACCAGTGGTTGTGAAGTCATCTCCACATAAATCAGGCATGCTTATACCTGGACGTAAAAGAGATTTAAAGTACAATTAAATTTTAAATATATCTGAATTCCGTCGTGGGTTCTGGTGTGTCCAAAACATGCAATGTGAATGAAGAAAATGTCACTAAACGGTCTCAAAAAACAGAGAGTTTACGAAATCTCACTACAGGTCGATGCTAAACATTCAAACAAATCCAGGTTTAAACATTTATTGAGGTTTGGCTACATACAAGGGAATCGCTGCTCAAAATTACATTTGAGCTCCAGATGTGCTGAAGAGATTCATAAGTGATGTAGAAAACCATCTACAAAACAACGAACCACTTCCATATAATCATTGAATAGCCAATCTATAGAAACAATATAGGTTTTGCAGCTTTGGCTGAAAGTTCAATTGTAACATTAGAATGTTTGATTACCACAGTGACAGAGCTTACTAGCTTATGCTAGCATTAGAAATACTAAAAGGTCCGAGTACATGAAAATGTTGACGCAGAGCGGATAGTACTCTCGTGATAAACAATTCACTAATAAATGATATGTAACTTGGACAAACCAAACTGAAAGTATTAAACTTTGTAAAGCTATCGTGTCATATAATATGTTTCTATAATAATGTTTACATTCATAAAAATATCTATCACTTTAATATTTTACAAGTTATAGTTATAGCGACAGACTGTTATGTGTAAATATCATGGCCTGATGCGACATCGAAGGTTTAAAATAAATATGCAAATCTTCTTTGATCTTTTTTTAAAAGTTTATCACTAACTTTCTTACAGCATCATAACAAATTCAAACACGCTTCACATTACTTCCCTATTAAGCAGACAGTGCAGTCGAGTGAATAATTAATTAATTAATGCATGGTAGCATAAAAAGGGAAAGATTGCAGTACACACGACGTCAATAAGTCAAAATAAGCAAAGCCTTCCCACCATATCTACGTATTTTCAAAACCTTTCGTATACAGAATGTCTTAATTATATCTCTTTCTATATGGATACTATGTTCAAGCTCGTCTCGTGAAAATGTGTCTGTTTCGGATAATATTATTTACTACAGAATGATACACAGTAGAATAAATTATAGATTGCTGTATGAAAGTGATGCGTAATTATGTTGCTATTTTTTATGTTATGCACATATGAATCTCTTCAGCACATCTGGAGCTCAAATGCAATTTTGAGCAGAGATTCCCTTGTATGTAGCCAAATCTCAATAAATGTTTAAACCTGGATTTGTTTGAATGTTTAGTATCGACCTGTAGTGAGATTTCGTAAAATCTCTGTTTTTTGAGTCCGTTTAGTCACATTTTCTTCATTCACATTGCATGTTTTGGACACACCAGAACCCACGACGGAAAGAATATCTCGATGAAGACTGCATAGAAATCTAAAACAACAATGGGTAATATAGACGAGAGTCAGGAGAGTAGAATCACATTTCGATTTTCTTAAAAAAAGGATTGGATTTTATATAAATGTTTGAAAAGATGAAAACTTACCCTGCGATCGGCCTATTTTTCCAGCCACATCTGGTGTTATGCTTCACATCTGGTGCAGCCGAAATTCACATATCATTTTTACCGATGCTCATTTTTGAGATTCATATGGGGTTCCACCCCCGTGTGAATTACGACGACAGGACTTTGTAAAATATTTACGTAATTTATGATAGCTATAGCCTTGTTAAAGAAGTTTGCCAGTAATAAAAAAATTGCGTTCATTAGAATCATCCACACGACAGCAGGGCCAGTCTAATTAACTTAGAAATATATATACCCAATATGATGTTGCATGAAGTACATGAGAACAGTTAACAACGTTATTTAAAAAAAACAATTATCATAGATTTTAGTTACTATGTTATTGTTAATGATAGAAATGTTTAAATTTGAAAATATTAAGAGTTTGTTTTATGCATTTTACGTTCACTTGGATATATTTAAGATTTCAATTGATCAAATTTGATTGTTCATGTTGAGGATATCATCTAGGTAGCGGTAAATGCTATTTAATGTAATGCTTCCGGTTGTGAAATAGTAGAGAGATTAACATAAAATCCCTCTAGTAACAATATAAAACGTTAATATAAAGTAAGCTAACATATCATTGTCATTATGATTGTAAAAAAGAGGAAAAGAGAATATCCTTTGAGAGCAATTAAACATGGCAAAATAGATAAATACAGAATCCCTAAAGAAAGCCCAAAACGGCAAAATTGAAAATGTTGCAGGCTCGGTTTGATTGAGCCTGTTCATGGACGGTACTGGAAAGTGCAAATTACCGTCCACGCCCCCTAGCACCGGCTTGAGCAGAAATCAACATTTAAACATGAAATAGTAAAATTTTGAATTTAGAAACATCCGCAGATGTGTTCATACGACGGTTATCATGGAACCTTCAATGTGACACTGTAGTGCCATTCCATGAAAAGCGGCGTATGGTCCCCAAGTAATAAAAAGCGTGTGCCCTAAACGAGAAAACAATGGGCGGAACTAAATAAAATGGAATTTTGAAAGGGGATCAGAGGTTATGAAGCCTGAGTATCACAGATAAGACGTCAAAAGACAAATTTAAAAAGCAGACAACATATCCTAAGGGTGATTCAACATTATTCAAGTGGAAATATTGGAACCACCCAACTAGAAATGCCGAAAAGTTGAAACTAAAAATACCACAAGCACAACAATAATGTCGTGCTGAACGATCTTCAAGGAACGAAAATATAACATCATTGATTAAATGTACGGGGAGACTTTTTACAGTTGATGATTCAAACTCAGTTTGATGGGGTCTGTTGTTCATGAGAGACCATATCTCACGTCTCTTAGTACCGACTAAGTAGTATCTAATCCTCAACTAAAAAAGTTTTGCAATCATTGATCCTGAAGGACCAAGTCGTCCGGTTAGCTCAATAGGTAGAGCGTTGGACTGTGAATCGGGCAACCCGTGTTTGATTCCCGGACGGGGCAGGTCACTTTCGTTGTGATTTATCATGAAATAGTTTTTACGGTTATTCGCACTGTACCACTGCTCTGCTATGTACAGAAGTTTCAGTTCCTTGCGAAAGTGAGGGCAACTTGTACTGGTAATCTTGACAGTCTGTCCAGTTACGATTCGGTGGCTGAACTGTGCTCTGGTAAATTCAATATTGTTGCTGCCGTGACCCGGATTAAAAACTACCGACACAAACACCAACATCCCGAAGGACCTATTAACATAACACTATAACACTGTTAACCTGCTGTTGCAGACTCAGTTTGATTGAGCCTGTTTATGCACGGTACTGGAGAGTGCATGTTACTATACGCCCCCAGCACATAGTATTACTATCAAGTACCCGCCAGGGAAAATATTACCCATTTTTGTCCAATTGAAAGCTCTTCTTAATTCCTCCCATGAAGTTAACAACAAAATTGAAACAAAATGCTCAAAATCATTCACAGGAGCTGTCAGTAGGACAGCGTGCTTGACTATTCTCAGTGCTTGATAGTAAAAAAATGGAACATAATATTATAAAAAAAGGTTGATACTGTGACCTCCTCTGTACACAGGTTGAGATTATGATGGTGAACAAGTGTGCAAGGTCTCAAAGCAATATGTCTATGGAATTTTGAAATAGGCTAAGGTGGTTATGTAAATTTAAATTTAAAAAAGGGGCATACTACTGCCAAAATCCCCCAGTGTTCAAGTGGAGGGCATGATGGTAGATGGTAAACAAGTGTGCAAGTTTCAAAGCCATATGTCAATGGACTTTGAGATGGTACGCAAACTTTAACGCCGACGCTCGGGCGACTAGGATAGTGGTCCTTAATCGTCGAATAGTTTTTCTAAAAAGAGATTGCCCTCATAATATATATTTTCAATTCACTCAATATATATATATTTATATAATATTTTATTCATAATTCAGATCCAGTGTAGCAGAAATGTCTCTTACTGTAAACTGAATAATCTACCCATTTTAAATGTTCTAGCAAATTGCATTTTACATTTTAATGTTTAAATCATATCCGTCATCAATTATGACAAAACTCCAACTATGGTTCAATTGAAGATTATCATATGTTAAGCCGATGCCTGCATGTCAGACAACACGCTTGAATATTTAAAATCAATAGCCTGCATTATAATGAATTTGTTTGGGTCTCAGAATTGTCAGAAAGGTGAAGGTTGTGAGACTATAAAACAATTTGTTTTTGTATAGTGCCACCAATGCTTTCCAGCGTTTTAATTGTAGTAAATTGGCTATAAGACTAATTGAAACACTGATATTCAATGTTTATTTGACTTAAACAATTTGAAAGAAAAAATGAGTTGCCTTAACTCGGATTTGAACTCCAGACCGCTCGCTTCCTAAGCGAGGGCGCAAACCCCACGGCATCTAGTTTGCTTGAAAATTAATGTGCCTGTCAAATGACAATCTTTACGCAGTGATCTCCCCTGAATTTTTTAGCATAAGTGTACATAGAAAGGGAAGTACATGTAACAGCTTAAAAAAGCGGAGTTCTTTCTGCATTTGCAATTAACAGCATCAGGTTCTGAAATTTCGCTATCATTATTTGTTTCTTCTGACAACCCAAACAAATAATAAAAACATGTTAGAGGGAAGTAACCTACAATAATGATCTCAAAGATGTGTTTAGTTTCAAGTGCATTACCTCAATGCTTGTGGAGATAAATCTTGTCCGAGAAATTCTGTAAGTTAATGAATAGATTATTTCCTAATAAATGCTTAGCTTATGGGTCTTGGACAGTGACATACAAGTATAATCAAAATCACATTTGAAGACCAGCAATGAATGTTTATGGCTAAGGAGAAAAAAAAACTTGCAAACAAATCCTTAACAAAAGGCTAGCACAAGGTCAACGCAAATACCGAACTGCAGGTCAATAAATTAGTTCCTTATTGTGTGCATAAAACAAATAAAGAGATATTTAAACATTTAGACACACATACAGGGCATTTGCTATGAAAGGTAAGATGTCTCATTACTAACCAATTAAATAAAATTGATAATCTTTTTAATATCACTATTATAATATAAAACAAAAAAGTATTTAATTTAAAGTTGACTCCCCGTTCGTAATACCCCACCCACTTTGTATATGAATTTAGATCAATAAAACACATTTATGGCAAAGGTCGCCTATAATTACTTATTCTAAATATGTGTAGATATAGTTTTAAAGCTGTATTAAACGAAATCATGAATTTTTTCAGTTTAAACAAGAATAAAACTAATAAGTTACACATATTCAAAAAAGGACACCCAGTTAGCAACATATTTGTTCTTCTTTCGTTAAAATTAGGCGATGAAAACTAGAAAAAAACCTAATAAAGTCAAAATTTATAGCATGAGTAAGTTGAAAATAAGAAGTTTTATGCAAAATTTCAATTGATTTACAAAACTGAAAAAGGAAATAAACCAACGTAAATATACTAGAATATTTAGGGATTTGGCGGCCATCTTTGACGCCATCTTGGATATCTTAGCTTCGCATCGGGGTTGGGCCAAATGAATATCCATTCCAGACACTACAGATCCAGACGAACATTTTGGTATATGAAACTTGCTGTTGGCATGATGCAAAAAAGGAAAGTAAGGGGAAAATATGAAAACATATTTAGTAATTTCACAGAATAAATTTGAAATTTTTGGATTTTGAAAATTTCTATTGCATGTTAAGGAAGGAATGTGGAACAATGATTATAATAGTTAATGATTTTTTTAATCGTTTGATTTCACTTTCTCATCAAAAACATTGAAAATAGGAATCTCTTTTAAAGCCAGTGTTGAGTTTGCAGCACTTTATTTTAACTCAGTGGACAACCTAGAATCTGAAAACTGAGCATTTACCTCACTGTTCCATCTTTCTTTACAGCTTTTGGTCTGTCTACATGTTTGTTATGATCGATTGCAGCCAAATAGTTTCTGACCCTGTAAACAGGTGTAAACTGCTGTTTTGTTTCTGCCTGTTTACAAGTAAACCAAAAGTGGTTCACAATATCTTTAATCCACGGCCCAAGTACTCTGTTACCTTTCTTCATTGCTATCTATAAAATATGAAAAGTTATATTTGAATGATACTTTTCCCTCCATTATTTTCCTTTTATATCATGCAAAATAATGTTGTATTATTTATTTCAAGTATAAAGCATTGTTAATCTAAATGTAAATTTTATACATAAAAAAAAATAATAAAATAAAATACCTTTGTTATCTTTTTCCCTAAGTTTTTGGCAGCATGCCATATGTCATGTGAATGCTGGATCTTGTCATAGTCTGGTGTTTCTATAAAGACAACACATACTTGAGTCAATATTGATAAAAAAGAACATCATACTGCTGCAATTCTAACATACATAAAAAAAATCATATTTTAACAGATCAAAAGCGGGAAGGTAAAAGAGTGAAAGCCATCAGATAAAATATTTTAATGTTATTATTCACCTACAAGTTTTCAACAAAAATATATCAGGAAATATATCAGGCAAAAGAACTACTATTATAAAAGATATGGAATAAAAAAAGATTTTTATTAAACGCTGTGCATTATACTTACTCATTAGTGCTCCAATACCCAGGTGTGCATCAGTTACAACCTCCTTAACTGTAACTTCCTTTGATTTCAATTCATTCATGGCTGCTTGGAAGCCTAACTTCTCCATAGCTGCGGATTTTCTCCCTGTCATTCGCTTATCTATTGTCTGAATCGTCAGTATTTGTTTTGATGCGTTATCCATAAGGGAGTATGAGCAATATTGAGCACAATGACCAGGACTATCATTTCGTCCATCCCCTGCAAAGTATAAATGTAACCTATTACATTTTAAGTCAAACGTCATGGTCAAAATGATCCACTTTAGATTTAAAGCACAGAGTGACCTATCATGCTCACAAATAAGTGTTTTAAGTTTCAACTTTTTCCCTTAAGTACTCTTTGAGATACAAACTTCAATATGATAAAACTAATCCCAAGTGTGACAATACTGCAACATCGCATGATCTGGGTATTGCTATTTTTTGATTACTGAAGATGAATATAATGACCAATTTTATAGTTCCTTGACAACAATGGATGACATGACTTGAGCAACAGCTAAAACTTGTTTTTTAAAAATGACTGATGACAGACAAATCACAGCACCAACAGATGAGGGTCACAATAGGATTAGGCTCAGTTGAGCACAAAACTGAGTTAACTTATTTTTTATAAAACCATTGAAACTAGTTGTCAAAGAGGCCAACTGAATTATATACATTTATCTATACCTAAAACAACAACATCTCCTTCACAAGTTGACAAAACTTCTTCCTGATGTCTCTCCCAGTAGCTGTCGATAGCTGGAACCAAGTAGTGGGTTTGTATTCTGCTGAACTGGCTTGCAGAGGGGAACTTGAGCTGTAACATCTGGGCCCACAGGGACAGCTTCCCAAAATTGTTCCCAGAAGTCAGAATGGTTGCACAAATCAAAAAATCGCCGCTGTTCATCCTTCTGTTGAGGACTGGCTGTGAACGCCATTCAGCTGTAATGTGGCCAGATTGACAAACCTTGAAGATAAAAGCACATTAACATAATATATATGAGATGACAAGATAAATATGGTATTAAGTTATTTCTTCGGAAAGTTTGTTAATTTAAACACTTTTTAAATTGTAAGTACACATAATAAAATGTTCTGAACAAAATATTATGCTGCTTTTTTAATTACAAATTTCATTCTTTAGCAATGATTTTCATATATGGGCCAATTGCTTGAAAGGTAAAATTTTCGAATATAAAACAGTCATACAGGTGGACTTAAACCTTGTAAATACAAAACAAACAGGTTTTATGGGGGTTTTTTTTCCCCATGAATAAATTGTAAATTTCAAAGTGGTTTTGGTAAATCTATAAATTTTCCTAGAAAAAGGCCCCCCCATTTTTAAAAAGCCCGAAAAATTCTTAAATATGGGGTATTTTTTTTGTAAATAATGGGGAAAATTAAAAGCCAAAAAAATTTTAAGGGAATTTACAAAAAGAGGCTAAATATTTGGGCAAGGAAAAAGGGGAAATTTAAAACTCTAAAAACTCAGGTTAATTCTTGAAAATTTTAAAATATGGGATAAATTCATCTGTTTGGGGGTTGGCCCCGGGTTGGGATTTAAAAAAGTTTCAAATCGAAAAAATTTTTCTTAAAAATTTATGGTTGGTTTATGTTCTGTGAAATAAAATTTTTATAAAAAAAACCCCTAACCCCTTTTAAAAGGGGCACACAAGATCCAACATATGTTTCTTTAATCGCTATGCTCTCTGAAGAACATGTTTTGCACTTCTTCACTGTCATCTCTGCCAGTGTCAAAAGCTGCTTTACAAAAACTAAAACCTTCACTTCTTCTGCCAGCCCACCACATGTGTCATCATCTATATTTGTTTCCTCTCTGTCACTTTCCTCTTCTTCACTCGCCTGATCTTCCTCTCTTTCTAGTCCAAACTCAGCCTCCTCATATGCAACATCTTCATAATCTTGTACTTCCTTAGGTCTGAAATATAGGAATTTATAAAATGAATAAATATTATCTGAACACACAATTTCAACTTTAATTAAATATAAAATTATTTTAAAACATAAACATGATATTAAAAATTTAAAAAAGAAAAGAAAAAACCCAGTTAAAAATGCATATGTTTGTAAAACATGTATGCCTCCTAATGGACCTATCAGCAGCTAATTAGTCATGTGGCCAAGTTATCTAATAACCAAACAAGAGGGCCATGATGGCCCTAAGGTTGCTCACCTGTATGTAGGCCCCCGGAGCGGGGCCAGTTTAAACCCCAGGGCTTTTATTTTTGAACAAACTTGGAAGACACCTATAAGAAGACGTTTCATGATGTACACACTTATAATGAAAAACAATGATCTGCCCTCCCCTACCCCCGGCAGGACCAATTTTAACCAAGGGCTTTTATTTGAACAAACTTGGTAGACACCCATAAGAAGATGTTTCATGCTAAACATCTAAGCTGTAGCTCATTGTGTTTTTTTAAAGAAGATTTTTTAAGTTTTTACTATACACATATAGTTAAAAACAATGACACCCCTGGGGCGGGGCCAGTTTTGACCCCAGGGCTTTTATTTGAACAAACTTTGTAGACACTTACTAGAAGATGTTTCATGCTTAATATCTTAACTCTAGCTATTTAGGTTTTTTCAAAGAATACTTTTTAAGTTTTTGATATACACATATATAAGGAAAATCAATGACCCCCGGGGCGGGGCCAATTTTGACCCCAGGGCTCTTATTTGAACAAACTTGGCAGACACCCATTAGAACATGTTTCATGCTAAATATCTTAGCTCTAGCTCTTTGAGTTCTTTAAAAGAAGATTTTTTAAGTTTTTACTATTTACATATACATATAGGGAAAATCAATGACCCCCTGGGGCGGGGCCAATTTTGACCCCAAGGCTTTTATTTGAACAAACTTGGTAGACACCCATTAGAACATGTTTCATGCTAAATATCTTAGCTCTAGCTCTTTGAGTTCTTTAAAAGAAGATTTTTTAAGTTTTTACTATATACATATAGGGAAAATCAATGACCCCCTGGGGCGGGGCCAATTTTGACCCCAGGGCTTTTATTTGAACAAACTTGGTAGACACCCATTAGAACATGTTTCATGCTAAATATCTTAGCTCTAGCTCTTTGAGTTCTTTAAAAGAAGATTTTTTAAGTTTTTACTATATACATATAGGGAAAATCAATGACCCCCTGGGGCGGGGCCAATTTTGACCCCAGGGCTTTTATTTGAACAAACTTGGTAGACACCCATTAGAACATGTTTCATGCTAAATATCTTAGCTCTAGCTCTTTTGGTTCTTTAAAAGAAGATTTTTTAAGTTTTTACTATATACATATAGGGAAAATCAATGAACATGTTTCATGCTAAATATCTTAGCTCTAGCTCCATGAGTTCTTTAAAAGAAGATTTTTAAATTTTTACTATATGCATGCATACAGGGAAAATCAATGACCCCCTGGGGCGGAGCCAATTTTGACCCCAGGGCTTTTATTTGAACAAACTTGGTAGACACTCATTAGAACATGTTTCATGCTAAATATCTTAGCTCTAGCTCTTTGGGTTCTTTAAAAAAAGATTTTTTAAGTTTTTACTATATGCATATAGGGAAAATCAATGACACCCTGGGGCGAGGCCAATTTTGACCCCAGGGCTTTTATTTGAACAATCTTGGTAGACACTCACTAGAAGATGTTTCATGCCAAATATCTAAGCTCTAGCTCTTCGGGTTCTTTAAAAGGAGATTTTTAAAGTTTTTACTATATGCATATAGGGAAAATCAATGACCCCCTGGGGCGGGGCCAATTTTGACCCCAGGGCTTTTATTTGAACAATCTTGGTAGACACTCATAAGAAGATGTTTCATGCTAAATATCTAAGCTCTAGCTCTTCGAGTTCTTTAAAAGAAGATTTTTTAAGTTTTTACTAGGGAAAATCAATGACCCCCCTGGGGCGGGGCCAATTTTGACCCCAGGGCTTTTATTTGAACAATCTTGGGAGACACTCAAACTAGAAGATGTTTCATGCCAAATATCTAAGCTCTAGCTCTTTCGGTTTTTTAAAAGAAGATATTTAAAGTTTTTTCTTTTGGTTGCCATGGCAACCAGAGTTCTGCATGGAATTAAATTCTTTGAACAATTTTTAAAGGTGACCACCAAAGGAACATTCCTGTGAAGTTTGGATGAAATTGGCCAAGTGGTTTATGAGGAGATGTCATTTAAAGTAAAAGTTTACGGACGGACGACGGACGGACGGACGCCGGACGAAAAGCGATCACAAAAGTTCACCCTGTCACTTTGTGACAGGTGAGCTAAAAATGACTAGAAATGTGTCATCATGCCACGGATGCCCCCGCATGCAGCCAAAATTTCAAATGTTATAATATTTAGTTCCATATTTGTTTGCACAAATTATTTTTTTCATTCTAGGTTCAAAGCACTTTTCAATGTTAACACAAACCATTTTTATACAATGTTCAAGGCACTGAAATTATTCAGTCTTAACCTTTTGAAAATAGCATATTGCATATTTATAGCCAAAATAATGGCTAATTTATTATACATTTCCAGAAAAGTATGAGTGCTTCAGAAACTGAAAGTTCAAAAATTTTCCAACATTCAGGAAAGATAAGTTTGTCCAAAATCATTGAACCACGACCAAATTCAAACTTAAACTGCTTATTCCTAAGATGTATCTATATTATTTTCAAAGTAAAAGGGACATAACTCTGCCAAAAAATCATCAAACCATGACCAAATTCCAACTTGACCTGCGCTTAATTCCTTTGACATATCCATATGTCAATTTTGAGTTGAATATGTAACACTGTTGGGTTATTAATGAACAGAAACTTTAAATTTCATATCATTTTCAAAGTGAAAGGGGAATTACTCTGCCAAAAATCATTGAACCATGACCAAATTCGAACTTGGCCTGCGCATTCCAAAAACATATCCATATGTCAAATTTGAGTTGAATGTGTAATACTGTTGGGGAGGTAATAAACGGAAACTGAAAATTTCATATTATTTTTAAAGTGAAAGGGGCATAACTCTGCCAAAAATCATCACACCATGACCAAATTTTAACTTGACCTGCGCATTCCTTTGACGTATCCATATGTCAAATTTGAGTTGAATGTGTAATACTGTTGGGGAGATAATAAACGGAAACTGAAAATTTCATATTATTTTCAAAGTAAAAGGGGCATAACTCTGCCAAAAATCATCGAACCATAACCAAATTCGACCTTGACCTGTATTTTCTCATGACATATCCATATGTCAAGTTTGAGTTGAATGTGTTTTACCATTGGGGAGATAATGAACGACAACTGAAAATTTCATATTATTTTCAAAGTGAAAGGGGCATAACTCTGCCAAAAATCATCGAACCATGACCAAATTTGAACTTGACCTGCGCATTCCTTTGACGTATCCATATGTCAAGTTTGAGTTGAATGTGTTGTACCATTGGGGAGTTAATGAACGGAAACTGAAAATTTCATATTATTTTCAAAGTAAAAGGGGCATAACTCTGCCAAAAATCATCGAACCATGACCAAATTCGAACTTGACCTGTATTTTCTCATGACATATCCATATGTCAAGTTTCAGTTGAATGTGTTGTACCGTTGGGGAGATATTGAACGGAAACTGATAATTTCATATTATTTTCAAAGTAAAAGGGGCATTACTCTGCCAAAAATCATCGAACCATGACCAATTTCGAACTTGACCTGTATTTTCTCATGACATATTCATATGTCAAATTGGAGTTCAATATGTGCAACGGTTATTAAGATAATGAACGGAAACTGATGATGACGGAAGGACGGAAGGACGAAATGACGGAACAGGGTAACACTATATGCCCCTGCCATTATATGGCGGGGGCATAATAATAAAAAAATTGCACCTTTTATCAAGTCAGCATAAAACTGTGGTTCGAGGGCCCCTACAGAGACATATTTGTCATCTTTAGTTTTGTAAGTACCATAGAATGCTGTCCCACCATCTAGATTGTTCTCTCCCCTTTTACCTGGCCAGATAGGTATATCTCTTGAAGTCCAAAGGAATGTTGCTAAATATAGAATGCTAAATATAGAAATGCTAAATATAGAAATGCTAAATATAGAAATGCTAAATATAGAACACACATCATGATGGTGTTTATGTTACAATCTAAAATAACACGTAAGTAAATATTGACTCAAAACTATGAACACCCAAATCTTTCAGTTTAAATAGATACTTGTAGTTATCATTAGAACAAGTTTTACCAGTTATAGTTCATGTAAGAATTCTTATTCTCTGTTTGTTGGTTGGGTTTTATATCGCACCAATGCGGAAAAGATCAAATTGCGACTTTCAAGCTTTATTGGTGGAAGAAGAACTTGGGTGCCCCTCCATACATTATATTTCAGGCACAAAAGGAAGAATTCTTATACAATAAATATATTGGAAACCATATTAGAATTGAATTTATAAACATGTATATAATGTACACACATGGGTGCAAACAAGCTACCTCTAATGATTTTTTTTATCATTTTAAAACCATAAGTTATGTTGATTAATACATAGTAATGCCATGAACCTGAGCACAAAAGAGTATCCTTCTGTTTGAAACATTTATGTGTTAAAAATAACAACAGTAACAAAATAATAAGGGGCCTTAAGTCAGCCAAAGTTATCAAATCACACAACCCAAACAATATAAAAGAACTTGATGTCAAAAAGTCTGCATAAAAGAGCTTATTAAGATCCTTTAAGAAAAGATAAAGTTGAATGGCACACAGAAATGTATTCCTCTATAAAGCAAAGGTCAAAATCCTTCCAAAAAAATGAGTATACCAATATTCACTTTCTAAAATCCACAAATAATGTGGCCAGGCAAACTGGTTAATAAAATCGTTCTGTTACATTACATCATAATGCTAATAAAATGTACTAACACATATAAGCTGAGTCGTTCACCATATTAGCAAATCTATGACCTGACCTTCACCTGAATTTGTTCTTCATACAATGCCATGGCCATACCCAGTGCACACATCAGTCCTCCACCCGGCAAAGTCCGCCAGCAGGTTGATTGGTGGGTATGGGTTCTCGTGTTTCCTGCCAAGCTGTGACAGCACTCCTTTAGGGGTAAAGGTAAGAGGTTTGAGCTTGCAAACATTGATGGATTTATAAATAATATTAAAGTATTAAATATTCAGCAACATTCACTGCTTATATTTTCTGATACAGCCAAATAGAAACAAATACTGTATCAGTTTTGCTTAAAGTAAAATCCAGTAATGGCAATGCTGAAAGAAATTACATTACTTTACAGTTGTATATACTTGTATGTAAAATAAGTAGAGGTTTATATGAATAGACATGGTCATGTAAGATATTACCTAATTGTAAAAGTGGAGTGGTGGCCTAGTGGTTAAGGTGTCTGCCTCTCAACCAGAGATCATGGGTTCGAGCCTCATCGGTTCACATATGACACAGTACTGGTTGGTTCCAGGAAGCGGACTGGAAAAATTTGTTTGTTTGTTTGTTTCATTTACACCTTTTTCCCAACAGTATTTCAGTCATATAGGCGGGTGGTTTTCCTAACCATCATTCCTGGAGAGTTACACCAGCACTAGACTATCTTCCCTCCGTGCTAAACTACCAAAGCATCTCCCAGGGATTGAACCCACGCCAGAGAGGTAACTGGATTAGAAGTCATCAACTATAACCCCTCAACCATGGAGGCGGTAGGGCTCAAAAGTGATTAATATAAGTTGCAAGAACTTGTTTCATAATCAAGCTTTAAATAAATATTTTAAACCAAATATTACCCGATTATTGACTATTTATTGCGTATGAAGTTTAGTTTATTAAACTGTATTTCAACATACCTGATATAGCTATATAATAATTATCATGGCCTGCCTTCATAGAGAGTGGTCCCTTCTGTCCAAAACCAGTCAGTCTAGCGTAGATAAGCTGAGAATTGTCAGCCAGAAGCTTGTCTGGTCCAAGTCCAAGCTTCTCCATAACACCTGTAACACAATGAGATACTAAATGTACATGAGCGCATTTGATGAATTAGTTCAATATAACTTTTTATTCAAACAACTGAAGTTTATATCTAATAGGACTCATGATAAAGCCAAAGCCCACTATTCCAAAGGTGCCATGGCCAATGTAACAAATGACTGGTCCATTTAAATGTTACCTTTTCTAAATGGTTCAATAACAACATCAGCCCTGGAGCACAGTTTTCTCACTAAATTGACTCCTTCAGGTTGTTTTAAGTCTACAGAAACAGACTTCTTCCCTCTAGACATTGTATCCAAACTGTATACAGTACTTGAACCTTTTCGTGGAGTCTGGTTAAAAAGGAAAACCAATCATAATTTCAAGATCATACAAATGTACAATAAATACACATAAAAACTTGAAACATCATTTGTCAAATTTGTAAATAAAAAACTGTTAAAATCAATTATAAACTTCATTTTTTACCCTCTTTCACTGAAAATAAAGTAACTCAAAGCAATGTTTTAGTGAATGCACAAGTTACACATTTCTAATTATTTACTGAAACAGCAAAAAAAGAAAAGAAATAAAATATTGGCCATATGTTTATTATAAAGATTATACATGAACTTAATGATAAAAATAGCTCAAACTGATAATCAATATGAATCAAGGTAAGGTGTGCCATATTGGTCTTGATCTTGAACTTAAAAATCACCTTTTCAATATAATATGACTGACATTTATAATACCTTTAAAGAATGGTATGTTTATTTAACCTTTACTCTGCTGGCCATAACTGAATCTACCCACACCTGTGCCATCTGATCATGGTGTGCACTATTTGCTATTTATGTACTTTTGAAAATTTCCCTAAAAGTAATGAATGGTTTTGTCCAAATTGATCTGGTTTTGTCCAGACTGAAAGATGGACAAGTCCATTCCAAATTTAGCAGTGTAAGGGTTGGATATGTATGTTTATTTAAAATACCAATTAATTATTTGAACTGACAATAAAAGTACCCTATCAATCCTGGTAACATTGGCACCAAAATCTGACAAGATCATTCCACAGAATGGGGCAGGAGCTAGGCCCGCCAGCTCTATAACCTTTACACCCTTCAGGGCCATCTTAGTATCTGAAAAAAATCAATATCAGTATCTCATTTATATCTGTTTTTCTTGAAATCTTACCAATAATCTAATAATAGCCTAAAATGCTAAATACAATTATATACCTCCCCCCCCCCCCCCCCCCCCCCCCCTCCACTCTTCCTCATAAACATGTTACAGGAAATTGTTAAAAAATCATATTTTCAGCTTTTCAAATCTATTTTAAAACGAAGAACATTTGATGAACAGTTCTGCTGTCCAAGTTGGTCAATGTAATAGTAGTGACACATAACAGAGCATTTCTCTTATATGATAAAACAACTGACAACAAAGGGCCATAATTATGCTAACTAGAACTCCGCGAGTCGGATGTGTCGCCTTGTGAACAATGTAGTTTAGGAGAAATGGCCAGGACAAAAATGAAAATGAAAAATAACAAAGAGCAATAACTAAAAAAATAATAAGTGCAGAGCAGCAGTTTCTGTGCACTGCACTTCTTATCAATAAGATCTATCATTCTATGATGTTTCAAGTCCATAGCTTTCATACTTGAGGAGAAATGACCAGGACAAAAGTAAAGTAAGAAAATCAACAAAGGGCAATAACTCAAAAAATAAGAAATGCAGAGTATCAGTTCTTATGCACTGCACTTTTTCTTAATGAGATCTATCATCCTATAATGTTTCAAGTCCATAACTTTTATACTTTCGGAGAAATGGCCTGGACAAAAATTAAGTATGAAAATTAACAAAGGGCCATAACTCAAAAATTAAGAAATGCAGGGTACCGATTCTTGTGCACTGCACTTCTTCTTAATTAGACCTATCATCCTATGAAGTTTCAAGTCCATGGCTTTTATACTTTAGGAGAAATGGCCTGGACAAAAATAAAGTATGAAAATTAACAAAGGGCAATAACTAAAAAATTATGAAGTGCAGAGTACCGGTTCTTGTGCACTGCACTTCTTCTTAATGAGATCTATCATCCTATGAAGTTTCAAGTCCATAGCTTTTTTAGTTGAAGAGAAATGGAACGGAAAAAACTAAAGTATGAAAATTAACAAAGGGCAATAACTCAAAAAATAAGAACTGCAGAGTACCGGTCCTTGTGCACTGCACTTCGGGTTATTGAAAGAAGCATGCATACCAAGTTTGAAGTCAATCAGACTTATAGTGACTGAGTTATGCTCCGGACAAGCTTTAGGGGACGCCGACGCCGACAACGACGCCGCCGACACGGACGCCGCCGACAAGGACGCCGCCAACAAAAGTAACCCCTATATGTCACCTTTTCAAGGCGACACAAAAATGATCAAATCATACAACTCTGACAATACATGTATGTGTAAGGGCCCTGAGTATAACCCTACTTCATCCTACTTCTCTGACAAGATTTACCTGGGCACTTGATTTCAGTTCTGTAAAAGTTTGTATGAAAACTCCTGAGTGATGTAATAGGGAATTTATTCCTCTATATCAAGTGTGATAAAAAAACAAAAGGTCATAATTGTGCCCAAAATGATCAGTCCCAAATTCTGACATTTTACTATGGAGACAGTAGATGACATCATTCTTCTGAGAAATGTCTAGAGTCCCTTGAGAAATATAAGGAGAAGTTAAGCACCAGTCTTTTGCCAATATTCGCCAACCCAATATCTGGTCCAAATATTTAGACGTAACCGCGGATTTGAAGCTATTTTTTACAAGGGTCAAATTCGCATTTTCCGATAAACGTCAAACTGTAAAAAAAGAAAATGCGATGTCTTTCAATGAAGGACTATCCAATATCTAGCTCATTTTTAGAAAACATGATTAAAATCTTAATATTGTTTACATAAATGATTTTTTTTTACTTTTTTTTTTAAGTTTTATATAATTTATTCAAGTATTGATGAATTAATCTTTTCTCACTTTAACAAAGCTGAGTGCAAGGGATTACAGGTGAAATAAGCCTTCCATCTGTTATGCTCATACTCATAGCCTTTTTATTAGTTAGGTGTGAACAGTTTGACCCATTTTACACACAGCTTTTTTCACCTATTTTTAAACAGTTGAAGCAGAGACATATATTTTAACGTCTCTGGTTGCAGACATCTCTTAAATCTTATCCTGGTGACTTTTACTGCTCATTTATCCTGATGGTAGATTAAAAGTTTTAAATTGCCACTACAAGGTAAAACACTGTGAAAACTCCCTCTTCTATTTTTTTCAGTGGAAAAAGACATCGCCCATCCAAAATTATCTGGATGTCTCTTTGACAAGTCTAATTAGTTGGATAAGTCTGTGATAAGATCTATGAATGAATATTTATTTTCACACCCCATACTTAAAGTAGGCCTATTGTCTATCAGCAGATTATGCCCCCTTGTAAATACATACAGTAGTGTTACTGTTGTCTGCAAACACTAAGATGATCTATCGTGGACAAACCAGTTCTCAAACCTCTAAGCATTCAAGAGGTCTTTTAGTATAAATAAGAATAAATCTTTATCAAAATTCTTTACAAATGTACACTTTAAACTTTATGTAACATTTCTGTAAAATTTGACTGTAATTCAACAATTTAAAAAGCTCTTTTTCCATCTTTGAAAAGCACAACCCTCATTTATAAAATTGACACGGCCTCTTAAAAGAAAGAACCTTATCTCAACCCCTTCAAGTATTTCTGAAATTCTACTGTTTAGTTTAGCCAATGAAGTGATTATTATATGAATATCACATGACAATTAAGTACCCTACAGGATGCAGGTACCTGCTTGAAGATATTTTTGTCTCTAATAATCATTATTACAAACTGTTAACCCATTACTTCATGAGCATTTTGTGAAAAATGGCTGTTTTCATTGAAAAGTCTCCTGTTACAAGTTCAAATTGCTATAATACTATAAAAACAGCTTCAACACTAATCAAACTTGGCACAAATGTTGACTGGACCATTGCCCTTGCAACAACATACTCAGGCTTAAATTTTCTGTTACCATGGCAACATCTCAAAATTGCCCAAAATCACTTTTTTTGCGTTGATTTTTTCCATCAAAATTGATTTCAAAGTGCTGCAACTTCTCAATGGATTGAGATACATGTAGAGTCAAATGCTTTTCAGCGTTGGGCCCGTTACCTTTTGATCAATCTGGGGTCATTTATAGCCTCTCACAAGTCCAAAATTTTCTTGGCGATGAGGGGGACTCCGTCCCCCCTTCAAACCCCCCAAACAGAAGGGGCAAAACAAGTGTTGGGGGCCTAAATAAGGCATTTTTTCACCATTTGAGACAACAAAAAGGGGGAGGTGAAAAAGGCGTGTATATAATGTAATGGTTTAATGGTATATTTACAGGACTTACAAAAGTAATAGCAATTTGTTTGAAATTATGCTCAGTAATAAGATATTTAATGTAAATATTCCTTACAATGCACTGTTTTAATTGAACAGCAGCAGACATGTCTGTCAGAAACTAAGCTTTAATGCACACAAGTTGAGGACATCAAAGTCACTTCTATTAAATAAATAACAGCTCATGAATAAAAGGTTTGAGAATAGGTTGGGTTATCTTTCCTTGAATTAGATAAAATCTGTGTGTCCCGTCCAGAGAAATACGATCATGCCGTCCCAGGTGGTGGTCTAGGAGACGGCCTAGTGGTTATAATGTGCCTGCCATCAACCGATGGATCAAGAGTTTGAGCCCAACTTGGGTCATGACCATGTTTCTTCATATGACACCAGTACTTGCTGGTTCCAGGGGTCACTTTTGTTCTATATTAATCCATGTGTGATCACACTTTCTCCTATATCTCCCAACATGCTATTACTATTATTTTTTGTTCTTCATTCAGCCACGTGTTATCACTTTTTGTTCTATATTCAACCACGTGTTATCACTTTTGTTCTATATTCAACCATGTGTTATCACTTTTTGTTCTTCATTCAGCCACGTGTTATCACTTTTTGTTCTATATTCAGCCACGTGTTATCACTTTTTTGTTCTCTATTTTGTTAAATACTAAGTCTTGAAAACAGTATTTTATTTTTTGGAAAGGGAAAAACCATGTTATTTATTTTTTTTGAGACTCGGGCCCAAGACATGAATTTTTATCTTCAGTTAAAACAGGGGTTGATATAAAAAAGCAAAACCCGGTTTTTAAAGGATCTTTTTCCCTTTCCCACTCTTCAATTCTTATAAGAAAATTATACATATGTAGATTACATCTGTAACATAAACCGGATATCGTGGACTAACGTCTTCTTACATTTGCGAATTGTTTTGAAAACAGTTTTACTTTTTGTTTTCTCTTATTTTCCCCACAATCATCTTGTCAAATTCTTAACCACGAAAACAAATATTTGTATTGATAAGTGTGGTAGTAATGAAGCCACTGGGATAGATAGAACTTAAGATATATCCAACCTGCCGGTTTAGGTTAATCATATCCATTTCAAAGTGCTAAAAATGCACTTTTTACTTGGAAGTTAACGGAAGCAATAGTTATGTAACTGACCAAGATCATGTACAATGTACTTTGTAAGTTTATAAATTATGAAGCCATTGACTAATGTCGAACGTTAGAAGAATCCTAATTGCTGATTTAGGTTAAATCAGTACAAACAGACGGAAAGTTCCATTACTATATGCCCGGGGGCATAAAAAGAGGACCATAATATCTCTGGATCGCTTACCTGAAATAAATTGCTATAAAAGGTCGTAATTCTTTATTTTAAAGCAACAAAAGCCACCCATTGGTAGCCACACTACCTTTTCATTATTTCCAAGTCAAACACGTCAGAAGAATATCAATGTAAACACTACTTTTTTGAAACAAATAAAATTTGACCTTGATGGTCAAGGTCATTCAAAGGACAAGGTCACATTTGAATTAATCATCATGTCAGTGCTCTTTTTGCCCAAGAATGAATCAAGTCGTAAATAAATAACAAAGTTATGACAATGTAAGCAAATTTCAATAATTAGACCTTGACGGTCAAGGTCATATCAGAATAATTTAACATATTGGTTTTGTCATTTGAGTTCTTTTGTCTAAATATAAATAAAATCTGTAAGTAAATAACAAACTTATGGCGATTTAAAATAGACCTATCACTAAAGGTGATTAATACCCCCACCAGCAACTTTGGTTTTTTGATAAATAAGTGGTCTGAAGAAAAATTTGAACTCAACCTATAGTACATGAACAAAGAATTATTTCAATAAATTGCAATCACTACCAGGGTCTTCATATCTATAAGCTGCTATACACCAAGTTTGATTACAAAATCTCAATCCTTACTCTAGTTATTGTCCAGAAACCATTTTTCTATTTTTAGTAATGGTGACCTTAACTTTGATTACAAAATCTCAATCCTTACTCTATTATTGTCCGGAAACCATTTTTCTATTTTTAGTAATGGTGACCTTGACCCCAGGGGTCCAAATGCAATACCAACCAGGGTCTTCATATAAATTTGCTAAACACCAACTTTGATAACAATATCCCATTTCTCACTCTAGTTATTGTCCAGAAACCATTTTTCTATTTTTAGTAATGGTGACCTTGACCCCAAGGCATCCAAATGCAATACCAACTGGAGTCTTCATATAAGCTTGCTCTACACCAAGTTTGATTACAATATCTCATTCAAAACTCTAATTATTGTCCGGAAACCATTTTTCTATTTTTAGAATCGGTGACCTTGACCCCAGGGGTCCAAAAGCAATATCAGCCTTGGTCTTCATATAAGCTTTACACCACAGTTTGATTACAATTTCTCATTCCTAATTCTAGTTATTGTCCGGAAACCATTTTTTTATTTTAAGTAATGATGACCTTGAACTTGAGCCCAGGGGGCCCAAATGCAATACCAACCGGGGTCTCCACATAAGGTTGCTATATACTAAATTGACCCCAGGGGGTCCAAATGCAATACCAACTGGGGTATCCTTATAAGGTTGCTATATACCAAGTCTGATTACAATATCTCATTCCAAACTCTAGTTATCATCTGGAAACCATAATGTGGACCGACCGACCGACAAGCTAAACTTTGTTTATGTGGGTATAATAGATTTCAATAATTTAACCTTGAGGGATGCTACATGCTAAATATCATAGCTCTGGTCATTGTTGTTTTTCAAGAATTATTTTTTTACAACATTTTTACTTGTACAAGTCTATGTAAAGGGAGTGGCCATTTTTAATCTTTAATATGTGCATGTCCCCTATGGTACCACTGTTCTTATTATTTCCAGCAAATTGTACAAATAAAAAGAACTTGTATTTACTATTTTATTGAATTGTGTTTTGCTGCCACATCTTGACATTAAAATACGCATGTCATTCCTAAAATAACTCCATGATTTAAATTAGAAACATCTATAGTCAGTCAACCATGTTTTGAATGGGAGCTAAAACGGAGAGCACTATGGTACCGTGGTATGTTAATTGATGGCCCTTTTTACATTCAGTATAATTTTTTGTAACAGAATGTGATGTCACTACAGTTTCAGCAGACGACCTTCACTTGTCGGAACATGAAATTATAAGTTTAACCGTTAAATATGGGGTAAAATAAAGAAGTATTTTTAACACACTGGCAGCTTTGGATTTTCCTATCAATGACAGAATTTATTTGAAATGAAATTTTTTTTTTAACAATTTCTCCAACTTCACAAAAAGCAGCACTTCCACTTTCACTTTAATGGTGGAAACAGTACATTGTATTTGGTGGCATTCAATATGTAAAGAAACAAATTTTCTGATTACATCGGAATGGGCAAGGACACGGTACCCGCAGGGAGTACTATAGCTTTTGTTGAGGTCCACTAAGCAATGTTAAATGCAAAATATCTAAGCTCTGGGCATTGCAGTTTTACAAAAATACTTAGAAAACTTACATGTATTGTCCTATAGTAGTCTATATAAAGTAAATTACCCTGGGGCAGAATCAATTTTGACCCAGGGGAAAGGATTTATATAACTTTAATTAGAAGAGGACCACAAGCTGATACTACATGCTAAATATCTAATCTCTGTGAGCTGTACTTTCTTAGATTTTTCATCTTTAAAGTCTATTTTTAGCTCCTGTGACCTACTTGTGCATCAGACTGGATCCATTTATATAATTTTTGTAAAGGCTCATGATCCTTGTGAAGTTTAGTCAAAATCCATCAAGTGGTTAAGGATGAGTAGTTATTTAAAGAAATTATGGGCAATGACAGACAAAGAATAGCAGAAAAACTGTTATCACAAAAGTGCATCTTTGAACACTTCGTGCTCAGGTGAGCAAAAAACCATAAATGTGATCAAAATTTGAAGGTCATAGGTCAGGATAATATTTTATTAAGGGTTAAGTTTATTTACATATACATGTATCTGATATCTCAAATATAATGACTGTTAAGCTTGAAAGCTTAAATCCTTTTATGTGTTCTTTTCATCAAGACTTTCTACATTATGATAGAGCTACATGACTGATTCCTCGACATGGGCAATTTCTACATGGCCGATTTCCGCCCCAGTGTAACTATTTGAGGAAAAATGTAAATTACTTGATTACAATACATATTGAATGTCAAGCCTCTAAGCCTTATATTTTCTGAACAGAAGCTTTTTAAAAACTCAAGTTACGTAAGTCTTCATAAAATAAGTGACCCTCGTAGCTAGGTAATTATTGGTCCCAATGACATGTTTGAATCACACAATAAAAATTGTTTCTTATCAAATAACAAATGTGCACTTTTGGATTAAGAGTCTATTAATGATTTTACAACTTTTACACATGTATTCATATATTTTTACATCTATTTCTGTCCTTTCAGGGGCTGCAACCCTGTAATGTATGTTGAAATTAGCCCTTTAAAAAGAAGCAAAGTTCACGACCATTTGAATTTGAATTCAAATGAAAATATTCATCATTTAAATTCTGATCAATTTTGTGAGAGTAGATGTTACGAGAGTCACACTTAAATCTTCTCTTTGGATTTCATCAATTTTGTTTTTCACTTTCTGATTCATCAACGGCGTCAGAGACAACAAATCAAGCCTTTTTTCTGGTGCAAGCTTGCTATTCTCCATCAGTGTCTCCCCAAATGCTTTAATCATGAACGATGGATGCTTTTCTTCTGAATTTTTATCAGGATTGGCAAGCTTCTGTGGAATGTCTGACAATATTATCAGCCTATCCGCATCCTGTGGAATTTTCTTTTCAATTACCAATTCCGGGCCTGCAACAATTTCCTTCTCAATACATAAACTGAGATCATCGGATTGAACCAGAAATATCTTTGGTTTCATTCTCATAACTGTTGACATTTTTGCAACATTGTAAAAATCCTCCATAGAATACATTCCACCATTGAGGTGAATTCTTTCATCCCTATATTTAGTGTTTTTGGTTGGTTTTGACATATACGTGAGAAAAACAAATATGAAAACATCGTAGTCAGAGGATCCCTGTAAGCTGCCTTTATCTAACTCTCGTATGTACTCTGTCACTTCATCTTTAGTTTGGCCATTTAAAATTTTAACCTTCTGCGGTTCTGGATGATGAACTTTCTTTGAAAAGTTCACATAAATACTCAGCAATTTCAATTCATTCTGTGTTGTTGTTTGAACGTTTTCCTTTCTCCCTTAATTCCTTTAGGAGCAGGTCCCTCAACATAAGGAGAAATTTTCGAAAAAATTGTCACTAAAATACGTTTTTTTAAGGGATATGTGTCTCCCACAAACTCTTCATACGAAACTGTATTCATCATTTAAGGTGTTTCTTCCTCTATTCCTAGTTAAGCCACAGTCTGTAATTATAGAAACAATTGAAATTTAAATCCGTGCTTTTGATACCATCTCTCGAACGGTACCATCTCTCGACCAAAGTGATACATTTCATATTTGACAAATCAGATTTATGTTGTGCAGCAAGGGATAGTTTAATTAAGTGACATTAGCACTTACATTTGCTTTGTTTTGGCAAAGTTCCATATTTACAGCTTCATTTTGACCATTCTAATAGTAGACGAAAGTTCAATTTTAAGATAATGGCAGACTACTTTCATTTTTGAAATTATGTATTTTTGTAAAGTTACCACTTTACTAATGTAGATTTGTGGAATAAGTCAGAACAATAAGAATACTTTATGAACCCTTCTTTCAAGAAAATATGAGCGTAATTTTACTGTATTTTTGATTTGTTTTATGGACCTAGTTTCTTGATTTATTGTTTTGTTCAATCAAATTTTTAATCAAACAAGATAAATCAAGTTGAACACCACTAAAAATATTTCTTCTACTGTTCTCAATATGCAATTATCAATGTTGAAAAGGAATAATCAAATTTTGGTTGATATAAGTAAAACTGCTTGTGATTTGTGAAGCTGTTGTATTTAAAAAGTCAGATGAATACTCCAGGAATGTGACAAGACATGAAAATAAATGAAAATGTGTTTGTTTTGTTCTATGTTACAGTAGAAAATTTAATTAATGCTTATAGTTTCAATATAAATGGTCTCCTCTTTCTACAAGTTATTTATACACTATAAATAACTTGGTTCGATAATTGGCAGCAAGGGGTCAGCTTTCTTCTACTAATCAAGCACCCCAATGAGTTCACGGCAGCCATTTTTAAAGGTCATGTTGACAAATTTTAAGTAGGTCAAAACAGACACAATACTTGCCTCTACAATCAAGAACTTTACTAAGTTTAAAGACACTTAACATCCTAAAAATAATTACAGTTAAGTGAAATTATTGTTCGAGAGATGGTACAACGTGGTTTTCGACTTCCATATAATTTTGAAAAGTGCCATACAGTGTGTCCTGGCTAGTCGTACGTGACTCACGTACGGCTAGAACTTTTGGCTAGCCGTACGGCTAGCCACTTCCTTGTTTTTAAGTACTTAATACCAGGAATGACTTAAGCAATCAATAAAAAGTTAAAAACTTATGTAAATGGTCCATTACTGTTAATGATACTATTACTAAAGTTCTATTCAATATTTATCAGTTATCACACAGTTAAAGGGTAACAATTTGATAAGCATTTGCAAACACATTCAAAATATCATGTTGGGTCCAAATCGTTAGCAATGTTACTGGTTTTTATACGTAAAACACATTTATGTGAATAGGGTTATAAAAACTTTGAATTTTCTTCAAAAAATGCTATATTTTGTATAAAATTAATGTGAAAAACACTTGCATACACAAGAATTTTTTTTATATAAGTATGGTTTGTAATATCTGGACATTCCCGGCACAAAGTACCTCCCGGTCTAAAGTAACTTGAAGTTGAGGATATATCGTCGAGTGACCCGTTTTTACGCTGCCCTATTTCGACGCCATTTATATTTTGCCTCATAATTGATATAAGCGGCCGCTTACGTCATTACTGTACTACGCTATAGCAAAAGGGGATTCCTCTAGTTTGTCAGGTAACAATATGTAGTAAGTAAGACACCCAAAGGTAAGATTTAGCATGTTATACCTTATTTAAGAGATCTTTGTATGATTTCACTAATGCAATTTTGACCCTCACTTTACTATGTCATGCTTTCCTTGAAAAAATCGGCTGGAAAATACCTCCCTGTCTGCTGACCTCATTTCCTCATTCTCAGGTCACATGGCAGTAAAATTACCCAATAGTGTTGTTTTTGGCGCATTTTTTCACCCTAAAGCAACCTGTACGTGTTGTATATTTTTTTAACGGTTATTAATCGATGAATGAATATTAATTGAAAATTAATTGGATATGGTTATCTTATTTGGATGGAATGAATTGCCATGATTTAGTAAGTTGCTCTGCTAAATGTATTATTTTGTTTTTGCAGGTTCAACAAAGGAAGTTAATGTGCTATTTTCCAACCTTTATTATTCAGCAGAGAAGGTCAAACAGACTAGGGCAACCACCCAAACCACTGTAAAAATACAACAATAGCATTTACCATATATAATTATGCTTTATTATTGAAAGAAATAAAGAATAGATAAACTATTTTTCACTTGTTGATACTTTGCAGGTCTATGCTCTTGATATTGGTGAATAGCGTAAGTAAAAGTATTATGGTGTACAGTCTCCTGTAGTGTGTAATTAAATTAGCCAATCAATAGCGTCGTTTTAGGGCACTCTCAATCAAAATGGCCGCTCCCGGATGAAGTGAAAGTAGGATTGTTCTTGAAAAGGAATAGCTGGAAAACAGCTTAAATTTACTCATTTCATAAAGGTTAGAGATTTTTTAATAAGTTAAAACATTTTATACAATACAATCACATAGTTTTAATAGACGCATACAAAACAATCCTTATGGGCGTCGAAACTGGTCACTCGAGGATAATATCCTCGTACTGCCTCTTTCCGATCAGCTAACAGATTTTTCTACAATAACTGACAGTGAAATTATATTAGAAAAATTTCTCTTTCAATTCTGCGAATATTATCATTTTAGCTAATAAATGCACCAACTTTTTAAAATTTTACCTGAATTATTATTATGAATTGAGGATAAATCATTACTGACCCATTTTCCTGTTCTTCAAAATTTCACAACCACTTTTCAATCAGTTAACAAAATATAAACTGTACCACATAAAAATTGTCATACAATGTTAAAATATAATCAATTATGTATTATGGAGAAATTTTGACAAACTCAACTTCAGATAAATGGTAATAAACAATTTTAACCTAATTATAATGCCATTTTTTAATCTTGATATCTATTTGCAGTGGTAAAGCTGTCACAATTGGGGTATGGATGTACATTTCAATTTGCATAACAGAAAAAGCATGTTCTTGTGAAATTTTTAGGATCTTAAGGTCTATATGACACCATTCTATTGACAGCTTACTGAAAAGTTATCAGTGAGAATGTTTTTCTTTGTTTAAGTGACTGTTACTTTACTTATGTATAACCTTCCAATTAAGAATTGTATGGTAAAATATGTACATATTAAAATTATAGCTTTTGAAGTACAGTATATATTATGACTTCAAGATATTGAAACAGTTGTTCAACCTAATATCCATTTCAGCAGACTGACAAAAAACTGAGTCTGTAAATCAATTATTTTTAGAAAATTATTGCGATTTGTAACTGGCTAAATAAAGGATTAGTGGAAAACACACATTTCACATATTTTTAACTAAAATGCTAGCATTTTCTTTTTTATCGCCATAATTGACATTGCTGCTAATAAATGTAGTTAAGGTGAATGCAAGATGTGCTTACAGTTTGGTTACATGACAAATAAGGTCAAAAATAAATAAATTCTAGGGGTGATTGAAAAGTGGTTGTGATTGAAAACTGGCAGTATGTGGATAATTTATGATAATTATTTTCAAATATCTTATTCAACTCAACTTTACAACGAAAAAAGTGAGCAAAGTGTCACTTTAGCATGGAAAACACACTTACCTTGCTGTAAACAAAAAGAAACTTAAACTGTTAAAGTTAAATGTTGATTGTTGGCAGCTGGATAAATTATGTTTATTTTAAACTATGAAAGAAGCAAACTTGTCAACTTCCGCGTTAATTCGGAACACCATTCTAATCGCCCAATGACCGAAAAGTTGCGACTGCAGAATACGAGTACAATCAAAGCACTGAAAGCGCTATCAGCGTTTTATTAAGAGCTGTATTTCCCTTAAACCTCGTCTCCTTAACTAAGAGAAAACAACCAAACACAATTCTCATTTCATAAATTCATATTTATTTGCGGAAAGCACTTGGGTCGCTATACTCAAATTTGACCGACTGTTTCCAAAGGAAAAGAGTCAACTCGGCCCTATACCAACTCGGCACGGGTCTACTCGGCACGGGTCAACTCGGCCCACTTTACAAAAAGATATATTACGTATTAACTTTGCTTTGCATGTTGTTAAGGTAAATGAATAATAAGAAATATCTTATTACTATATAATTATAATTGTACTTCTCCCGAAATAAAGTAGATCTATATTTAATTTTTTTTTATTTATTTGTCTTATATTTATAAACTCTCTCCGTCGAACTTCGTAAATAACCGAGGTATATTGAGTGAAAAAGCAAGACTAGTTTCCCTTCGCTTGCAAAAGAATGCAAATTTAGCCGTGTTTAAATCGCTAGTTTGTGGGGAGTAAATGTCCGATTTTAAAATTTGTTACACCAATTAAAAGCTGGTGATCTTAGCTTCCTCTCAGTATATATTTCAACACATTGTTTGACACTGAAGGTATTTAAATTTACGGTTAAACCTACCACGAGTCAGAAATACAGTTTCCAAATATGCTTGTATCTAAAATCAATCGTTTCTTACTAGAATCAGGTACGTATATTAACAATATATATATACCTGCTAGAATTTTCAGACACTGTTAATTAATGGGTTAACAATAAACGGTGGAGCTGAACATTTTTGTATTTTCTGATCGAAGATCAGTAATATACAAAGCGGACATTCGATCTCTGACACAGAATTTCACGACAGACCTAACAACAAGTAGTTCTCAAAACAGCTTGAAACTAGCGATTTAAAAGAAAGACATATTTTTATTTTGTTTCAAGTACCCAACAAATTACAACGCATTCAAAGTTTAAAAGTAGCGTTTGCCTATAGAATTGTCAATAAATACACAATCACAAATTACGCGGATGAATATGATTTTAATCAATGAAAATGCTATTTTTAGCGATGTCGATTACCGAATACTACACAAATATATCTGACTGCCGAGTAGTGGAATATATAGATTCTACATGTCGGACTGTTTGGGCGAGAAGATTTTCGCTAAATTTTTTACTTCATTTTTAAACAACAGGTTTATCCTGAACAAAATACCTCGAAATTAATAAGGATTACAAACCCGAAATGCAATGGAAGTTCTAAATTTAGAATGACTTGATTTTATTCAGACCTTGTTTGTATAACTTCCTCGTGGTGCAGGGTGTGAGAGGTCTGAAGTTCAAATCCCCGCCGAGGCAATTTTTTTAATTCTTTTTTGAGTGTCTTTGTTAAAGAAGTAGCCATGATATGCAAGGGTAAAGTGTGGCTCTCATAAAAAATGAACATAAATGATTTTTTGATGCAACTCTAGTTATGCAAAATTCCGTATGTATCAAACTCTAGTGCCTTGCAAGATGAATTATAGTACGTAAAAATAAACTAATACAGGAAAATACATACAGATATACAGTACGATTTAGATTACAAAGATCAGAAAATACCACAGAGCTTGCAGCCCTTTGATTCTATAAGAGCACGGTCTAATAAATCTTGAATTGCTCCCCATGTTTGCCGTGATAGTAGCCAGATGTGCCAGGATGATTATCGTAAGACTTGCCGTCCTTGCCGCCCCTAAAACTCGACCTTTTTTGTTTAAGCGCACGATTTTCTGCCTTGTTGATTTTGGCATCATCTTCTGAGTCGCTTGCGATTGGGTTTGCCTCGTATGATCTGACCGTGTCCCAGCCCCCAGGACTTCCGTCAGCGATTCTAATCAACTTGTTGCGCTTTCTCAGTTTCTCAGTGAGTTCTGATAACAACTCCTTCGAATAATCGAATTTACCATGTTCAATAGCCCAAGCAGTCTGTTTGGCTAATTCTTCGAGCTCTGAATTGAAAATAAATTGAATCTTGTTACCCTGGAATTTCCAGACGAGTTCTTGTTCTGATCTCAACTTCTTGACTTCTGAAGCCACATTGAAGGTGTTGCCCTGAAGTTCTTGTTTCAATGATTGAACTTCTTCCCGCTGAGTTTGTAATTCGTCAAGAACACGTTGAAGTTGGTTTTCAACCCGTGAAGTTTCGCACGGTGAAGACAAGCCGCCATTTATGCCGCCGTTTGTCACGTTGTCATTTTCTATCATACAAAAATAATCGACGTGTAGAATGGTCAGTAACCAAAGCTGAACTGACACATAACTTGACTACTGTTACGCACGAAAACTTCATGCGCTAGTCGCGAACCCTATCGGAGACTTTACACGATTGAAGGGAAAATAATTTCTTTCTAATTCGTCTGCGCAAACGAAAGAAATTATATTGCTCAACGAGGCGTTGGCGTACACGTCCAAATTTCAGATTTTGTGCAGTAAAATATTTTTACTACAATTTCTTAAGATATCATCTTCAAATTATATGTTCCTTATCATCAACCACATCAAATTTGACAAGGTTCATAACACTTGAAACAATATTTTCATAATTATCTCCCCTTTTACTAAGAATTATTCTTTTTATTCTAACGTCTTTCTTTCGGAAAGAAAGTACCTCAAACTTCAAATATATGTGTTATCATCAACCACATAATAAATGATAGTATGTGACTATAGCATCAATATTTCCAGAATTATCACCGCATGAACATAGAGTTTTCCTTTAAAAAATGTTATTTTTTACTATTATTTCTTTAGACATCTACTTCAAACTTCAAATATATTTCCTTTGTCAACACCCATTATGTGTGACTAGATTCATAACTCTAGCATGAACATTTTCAAATAATCCCCTTTGAACTTAGAATTGTTTTCTAAAAATTGCCATTTTTACTTTTACTTCTTTATGTCTTAAACTTTATTCAAGTATCATACACTCTTGTGCCAATAATTCCAGAATAAGCTCATTTTCCTTCTTTTTTTGTAACTATATTTCTTAGATGCTTTAATTCAAACTTAAAAATATGTCTGTCATCAACACAAAGATCATATACGATTATATTTATAAGTAAAGCTCCTGCATTTCCATAATTATCTTTGTTTAGAACTTTATTTGTTTGAAAATTTATATATTTGTTTAAACTATGATCTGAAATGAGTGTAATAAATGGTATCTACTCTAGACCATATGTGTTCGGCGCGTTGATTGGTCACTACCCGCGGGCCCCCCTCACCCACACAACAACCAACCTATCTCTCAAAACCATGTAAAATGTAGCATTTTTCATTTGAAACATGTTTTAATATTTGGTATATGCTTTTAATTCAATTACCTTCATTTCCCACAAAAAATAAAAAATTGTTTCTGTATATACATAAACTACAGTAACATCCAGAGACAGACACGCTCATTTTCTTAGGATATGTCTGATTACTTTTCATCTGAGGAAGTCTTGATGCTTGCCTGAAGAGACAGATATCGAGGTGATAAGTAATTTGAAACTACATCATGAAATAGATGAATGGTCTCTTGCACAGGTTTTACTGTATCATTTCTGGCTAGTCTGTTCAACCGGATTCCGGCTAGTCGGAACAGCCGGACTTAACGAAAACTTGTTCCGGCTGCTCCGGCTGTCTGGCTAACTTCACGAACATCTGACACGTCTACGTTGATAATACGTACTTTATTTATTTTTTTTAATTTGTAACTTTATTTTCTGATTTCACATACAAACATTATAACATATCTTGAAATTCACAAAGACATACAATAGTATTAAATTGCATATAGTTCACAAGGACATTTACATTAATTATAGTATTTTCTAAATGCATTATAAACAAAAATTAAGACATTTTTCAGAAACTTCTTTATAATTTATAGTTAATATTTGAGCTATTCTCTATTTTTACCATAATAAATATAGAAATGGTTTATTTTTGAGTGGTATAATCAAAATTGAACATTAATTTTCCTGTAAACAAACCATTTTCTGAAATTGTTACAGTCTAAGTCTAAGTTCAAATGAATATTCAATATAACTTTTTGCTGAAATATATAGATAATTTAACATGTTCTGAGACCTTTGTTACAAATTCAAGTACATATTATAATCATATCAAAATTCTTAGTCATTAATAAAAGAGCATTAACAAAAGTTGATATTTGGATATATATCTATTACTTATACAGAATAAGAACAAAGATGGCTAGAGAGAATATTACATCCATTTACTGGAAAGAAAAAAGCCAACAACAATAATTATGCCCCTTCTGTAACAGTCATGAATGAATGACTAATGTTTTTGTTTAAAATTATTATAGTATATATACCTTTGTTATAATGATTTGGCTGCAATTCCAGATTGAATTTTTTTATACAAAAGAGTTTATCTTAAATATGAAAGAAAAACATATGCATTAAGGGGGTCAATTTAAATCTTAGAATTATCTACATGAACTCAAGCAGACAACTATACTATTCTTTGCATAGTTCTAAATATAAGATTGTTAAATGCATAGTTCTAACATAATCATATGAATGTTTAAAACTTGAAAGAATGAAAAAAAGAAAAAATAAAGGTCTAAAAGTGTCAGGTGGATGTTTTTTTTATCTAGCTTGTTGAAAAAAAAAAACATTTAAAAAAAGATGGAGCAAACCAAAAAATCAAGCGAACCATGATTTAAATAAAAATCACGGCATTAAGTTATACATTAATTAAACGCATATATAAAGTAAACAAATATACTACCTGTCCTGTGTCCGTGTAAGTGATACTAGTGGGGCCCAAATTATATTAAACTTATTTAGATTAAAAGTTTGGACAGCGACCAAATGTTCTGCAACCTGAATATAATTTTATACTACTGCCTCATTAGAAGCGTTTTTATACATGAACTCCAAGAATATTTACTTTTTTAGAAATTCTATTTGATAACCTATCACAATGTATATTGTCAAATCACTGTACAATGTGTAATCTTGGTTTATTTTTTACAAATGAATCTATTGCTATAGCTTTACCCAAATCTCACAACCATATAGAAGAATTGCTTTATTGTGAGGTCGAAAAGATGAATGAGCCCACTGACCAAACATCATACTTTTTCTTAAAGCTAGCCTTTTAAAACTCTTTTATCGGATTCTGTTGACAATGACTGAAGTTGCAGATGAAAATTTAATATCAAGATAATTTTAAGCTGCAAATATTTAATTTCAACACCTCTTTGAAAATATTTCTCTTATGATAGGCCTTTATTATCGACATGTAGTCATGTACCACTTTTGCAGAAAGTAATGGCATTAGTTTTCTCTCAATATTTACTTTCAGTCCATTACTCTCACAATATAATTCTATAACTTTTTCATACATTTCTGTTAACCTGTTTAAGTAGTTGATATTACTAACAAATCTTCTGCATATAGTAGACAGCTTAAATTGACATCGTTAAAGGTAACTTGGTCACCTGAGCTGTCAAATAAAGAAGTGGGGTAACTGATAAATAATTAAAGCAAATTTGGACTAAGGTTATCTCCCTGACGTATACTAAAATGATCCACTGATTTCTATAGAACAAACAAAATAATACAGAATGCATACAGTGTCGAAATCAGCAAAACAGGAATATAATTTTGCTCCTCGGCTTAGAGAATCACTAACGTTCCGTATTACAGCTAGCTGGATAGGTTCCTCACATGAGAGAATCCAAAGTCACCGGCGGGATTCGAAACATACAACGGTTGAGGACAGGTGGTTTTTAATTCAACGACCACTTTGCACGGAAGCAATAATAATATAACAATAAGTTTAGTAAAGAAATCCGAGCACGCTGGCGTTACTTTTTGTTAAAATTCTCATGAATGTGGAAGATTTGAATGCCTATGTTAAGTTGGGTTAACGATGTAGGGTACATTGATTACTCTGTATTACGTGTTTGTCGTTTATGGAATATAGTCAAAGAATATTTTGTATGTATTCTAATGTTGCAGTAGACTTATTGCCTTGACATATGGAATAATAGTTATAAAATGTTTTTTTTTTAAATGATTCAAGTGATCTTATTTAAATAAAATTGTTGACCCCTACGCTGGATAAATAATTTCTTGGTAAAATTTAGTTTGGTCAAATGTTAAATCTGAATTTCATTATAGTAAATTCCTGTAAATCCTCTCATAATATGATAATGTCTGAAAATCAAAGTATGCATTATTATTAATATCATTATTAAAAATTACATCTTTTTACAATGCCATTTGACGACTAATGGGACTCACTGATTTTTTTCTGACATGAAGGAACTTGCATTTTTTACCTTTGATGTAGGTCTAGGTACAATTACTTGATTGCAAACTTTCATAGTCACTCGCAAACGCTTCTTTTTTTTTTTTCAGAAAAATCATTTTTATTGTGCAAAATTAACATAGTACAAAAGGCAAAGAACGGCTTTTAATTCAAAACCGGACTGCTAAGTAATGATTTTTTTATTTAATTCTGAGTTAACATGTATCCTTCAAATATAATCTATTCATTATTTCTGTTTTAGTTAAGTGTCCCATTTGATACATGTAAGACGTTAGTTTTATATATATTGTGGCTTTTTGGGCTTCAGTACATTGCATACACTGTAATGTTGTACATACATCAGTAGCTTTGTGTTGTTTAAAACAATGAATGTTATTGTTAATTTATTTTATTCTGACTAATTTATTCTATAGAACTTGACAGCACAAAGTGAACTATCAAATCGAAACGTCCTCGGCTATATCTGTTAATAACCTCGGAGTTAAGATAAGTAAGACTGAATAAGTAGAACAGAAAGTGTGATCTTCGATAGTCCGATGACTGACGGCGAATGCTATTGGAATGTTTTACTTACATTGTAACCTTGCCTGTATGCGTGGCGCAAGTGCGTGCGCGCGTGTGGTTGTGTGTGTGATATTTAACTATTTAAATGGTGTGTTAAAATGGTTGATTTAATATTGTTCGTATTATTTGTTCAAACGCTTTGATTTACCGCCTTGTGAATATGGAATCGATATATGATGATCTGAATATAATTGTGCTATATTTTTAGATTTAAAAAACCTATATTAATTGACCATGATAACCATGTACGAGTTTTCATTGTCATTTTTTCTGAAAAATCTGCATATTTTTTCCAGTCATATCTTCTAACAAGAGCAAATTATGAAAGTGGAATTAATAATAAATCTGAAAGCTTTGCTCGGTAAATTAGAGGTGTACCGACAGGGTCAATGCTTTAGTCCTCTTACTGTTAGTATATAAACGATATGTAAATGATCGTAGTCACTAACGAATCAGGCTATTAATTCAACATTACACATAACTGACCAAAAGTTTGACTAATATATCACTTCTCATTTGCCAGCTACATTAGATTTATTAAATACTGCCAGGGAAGTGCACTCTCAAATATGCATAGTGGCAGACAACATTATAATTAACAAAACAAAACGCCAAAATCCATTTTAAAAAAGCCGTGAGAGATTTATTCCTTGTTGAAATGGTTCAAAATCTAAAAATGGTGTATCTTTTCCAAAATGTAATTAACTTCTTTTCCGGAAGTTATGGCGATAAACGAGAAGTAACACCAGCATACTGCTCTGATCTAATTCCGTGTTTTCTCAGAATAAAACGTACTATAAGATCAAGCACAGAAAAAAAACTCCATGCATAAGCGACTACAATAGCAAATTATTTGAAACTACATGTATGGGAGCACAATGACAATTTTCTTCATTTCTCAATACAATTTCGCGTAAACAATAAAATTATATCTTCTTAAAGCAAAAATAATTTCCTGTCGAATGCTGTATATGGTTAAGAACTTTTGTCCGCCAATGCGGTTGAAACTACCGTAAACAGTTGCAAAGGATAACGGCGCAGCTGACGTCAATGTCAAAAACGGGTCTTGATGGCAACTTTGACGTAATGTGTTTACCAAAATTGGCTGACATATTGAAATAAAAAAACGAATCGCAATTAGAAAGTAGTCAACTTTTGGCATGCCAATTTTCAATACGCTACTCACAAGTACGCAAAGTGTCGGCGTTCTACCTTAAATTGTATAACATATCAAACATTTATTGTTAACGAAAAAAATGAATTATAGACAATATACCTATACTCTAATATTCTTTGTTGGTTAAGATGTAATGAATGTTATAATTTTATAATTGCTTGTAATATATCTATTTTTATGTTAATTGAAATAAGATTATGCATTCAGATGCTTTGATATATTGCTCTTAATAAAGAGTTGTATAAAGAACTCCTAATGGTGGTGCAGGAATTAAAGATCGAAAATTTTCAGCATTGTGTGATATGCTCATAATAGGAATTTTTAAGATTGAAATACAAAAAGGTCGGATAAAAAGAGACAAATGTGACAAATGCGTGTATGTGAAAAAAAATGCGGTTCAACAATGATTTGATAACACTTCTTTGACGTTGTATAGTAACTGTGGTTCTCCATTATAAATACATGTGAGTGTTTATTCGATAGCCATTAAAATATAAATTATGAAAATGGTGTGATTTTTAGATTTACCTTTTTTGTTTGCCCGTGTTGTTATATGGAAACCAAAATAGCTAAAAGACCAAAAGATATGAATTAATCACAATCGGTTTAGTAAAATACCCAGGTGAAGGTACGGTTAAAGTCATATCAGATAAACTACAAGTTTTTCATTGACCTTTGTTTAATCACCCATAATCTAATTGAATATGGATTCTTTTCTATTTTAGGCATTTCTGTATAGTTTATCAGCGGGGTATCCAATCTACGACCCTTAGATTACTGTAATCATAAATGGTCTTCTTATGTCGTTTCTCTTTCATATGCCAATATGTTCAATATAGTTCAATATGTATGTACAAATTTGGCAATAAAGTAAACAAAACACACAAATCAACAGGATATTCTGGTTTCAAAAAAAAACTCTCCGCATCATCATACTAGATCCATTAATTATAAACATTAATGAAAACATTATCTCGTAACATTTTTTAAGATGCTTTAGAATTACACTGTAAAACATTGACAATAAATGTTGAAAAGCGGAAATAAAAAGAACCTTACCGTTTATCATACACAGAGACTACTATATTTTACAGTTTCCGTTTTAAGTAGAACAACTGACGTGACATTTCAATGTGTGTGTGTTTTTTGTGATGAGAAATGACATAATAATGTCACACGACCAAGAATAGAATGTCGGACAGATTACCACAGCATTCAACTGTAATATATTTATGACAAAATTTTGGACTGGAGCGGTAAAGAAAAATAGACCCATAGAACAAAACAATTCTCTACGCCCAGGTTAATTCTCGCATGGGCAAAATAACTTCAGCTTCATGATATACTTCGTAGATTGCAGATTATGAAACACAGTTTAAATATGGTACCAATGACTTTTTATAGGATGAGGCAACATGCATTGGCTATTTACGGGAACAATAAAAATGTTTACACTATATTTACCGTCACCTATATTTACAATGTCTCAAGTCTAAATGTGTTGTGAAAACATAACATATCATATCAAGACGCATGCGGGAACTTCAATATTTTACATTCTTCAAATTTTCTTCTAAGTTATAAATAATGAATTCAAATTAGCATGTATTGATTTTAAAATGTTTATGAATAAAAGGTAATAGTATCTCTTTAGTTCGATTAGTAAAGATTTTATAATTTACAAGTCAATGTATCTTAAGCAATTACTACCCTTAGAAAATATCTCAGTTATTATGTTTTCTTTCAGTTTATTCTGACAAACAAAATTATTTATCAATTAAACAATATGATAACCTGTGTTTTGAAAAAAAAAACACTATTTATAGGTGTGGTCAATACAGGCATTCATTGATAACACAAACACAGACTACGAATGGTTTCTACGCAAAAAATGACCAGAAATATGTCTTTGAGTCCATCTCGAGAGAGAAAAAATCACTTCCAATCCAATTGTCCAATAAACCATCTTACACTCAAACTCTAATTTAAATCCTTGACATATGAATGGATATTCTTTCAACTCTGCTTCATTACTGAAAATTTTGAAACAATTCAATTTAGATCTGAAATAGATAAGAAACATGATACCCAGAAAACAAATTCGATATCTAATATGAACTTGAAGCATGGCACTATTCATGTATAATCTAATATGACAGCATGTAGAATTAAAATTAATCTCGCGCATTGATTTCTTTTTATTTTCTTGGCCGTTATTTTCTGTTATTAAATCTTATTCAATAAACAAATGCTGAACAGCGATTGATTTACACACCGTATACCGGCGCCCAGGTGATGGCAATCACTGCAGTGATGGCAGATAGCTGAAATTTAGCCGCTCGGTACAGGTAGATGGGTTGTATATTATTTACACAAACATCGCCCATTTGATTGCTATGAAACATTGTCCATTGACTGGAGATACTATTAGGTAATTTTGGACTCGTTTTTTCATGTTTTTAGACTATTTTGAGCAGGTTTAAAGTGACAGCTTCGGAAAAATCCGTCAAAATGTCTGGGTTTTTTTGTTCAAAATATCTCAAGTTTTTAACTAAATAGCAGGATTTCCCATTGGGGTCACGCAAACTAAATATCTACCCTGTGAGTCTTTTCTTGAAAGTTTTACAGACGTTCAATATGGTCTGGTCGAAGAAAAAATGCTGCCGTTGTAGGCAGATACTTATTATAAATACCATGAAAGTGCCTAACATTCTTACAGAAAATTAAGGTCAAACTTTTATCAATTCCTCTATTCTTTGCGCCTTTTAGTCCGGAATTGAGACGTTAAAACTATCATTTACTAATATTTCTTCTCAAAAGTTATTAAAAATGCGATATGTGGCATCGAAAAGCTTTTAGTGCAACACGCAGTTACAATACAAAATATAATGATTTCAGTAACGACCAAATTGCCACTATAAATAGAGGCAATTAACATGAAGAAATTCATTTTTCTATATTCATGCATGTGTGCCTTGCCTAATAGTATCTCCAGTCAATGGACCAATAGTTTCATAGCAATTAAATGGGCCGTATTTGTGTAATATGATAATACCAACCAAATGTTTATTCTAGCCTGTATTTCAGGTATCTGCCATCACGCAGTGATCGTGTCCATCACAGCGCGCCGGTAATACGGTGTGATTTAGAGTGTACGTTAGAACTATAGTAACTTTTGTATCGGCCATCAAGTTTCTACCTCTAGCGTTGCCGTCTTTCATTCAGGTCTAAATAGTGTTGGTCGGTTGAGCAGTAATAAATTTCGATCACCGCTTTACACATATGACAGTGACTAATCACATAGTGTCAAGTGGCTGGTAAAACGGGTTTTTTTTTATTTGTATGAATGAGTAACACATGATTGGTCATGAACATTAGGTTAGGTGTCACAAATGACCAGCACTGTGATAAGACACTCGTAAACTTAACAAGTTTTTGAGCTCATGCAATCATACAACTTCTGTCACGTTGACAGTGGTCCGTTGACGACAGTTGAATGGTGAAAAATGAATGTAATTGTATCGTACAATAATAATATTATCAGTCTTCTAAATCAGGTATGATTTACGGCAAAAGACAATATTAAAGTAATATATTTGATATTTTTATTACACATGTAGTCTCCTTTTAGTTCTTACTTTTCATTATAACGTTCCTATTTACTTCTTACATACAGTTTTATTGCTCGTCATTAACTGAGAAAACCATTAATTTATGTCTCAAAGTTAATTATGAATAATAGTCCAGGTATGTTTAACATCTGGTGATAGCTAGCTTAAACCAAATTGCAATCCTTATTTTTCGTACGTCATTTCGTCCGTCCGTGTATACGTCCGCGTGTTCTTTTCAAAGCTATAACTCAGACATAGGTTGAGAGAAATCTGCTACTGTTAGATCTAACCAAGAAGGAATATCAAACATAACCTTCACTTACTCATCAAAGCAGGTGAATATGCAATTAGGAACAAGAAAATACCAGTAATTAGGATCGGATTGATACTTATGCTGTATGATTTGTAAGGAAGCTGTTTTGATTTTTTTAAGGCATACTACATAAACATAATATCTAAAGCAATAGCAAACAAAACCAAAAAACAGATTAAAGATATTACATTTACTTGATTAAAATTCGTAGTTAAGCTACATGCCTCCATATGAGTCAAAATATTTCAATAAAATCAAACATGAGCAATATGAACTAAGATGTAAGGAAAAATAAACAGTTTCAAGATTCAAGTAATATTTTACATATTATGTGCGATTAATGACTGATTTTTCAGTATTTACACTCCGTTACTAACGCAGTAAAGGCTCTTTATGCACATTTTGACCACATTTTGGTAATTTACATGGTTTGCAAGTGCCATTGATAATGTTTAAATTGCTTCCTTTTGGTTACTTCACAATATTACACATTCAAATACATTTTCAAAATTTTCATGAAATCTGGAGGCGTAGAGTTGTGCTATAAGTACACTGACCTAGTTCTGTTAGAGCTGTCATTTTATCAGTGATTTACTCTACCAGTCTTATTGATAGATGTTGACATTTATTTGTGTGTTGTAAATAAAAAAGCTAGTAAACAACAATTTTAAATAATATTATTATGATAAATTGATGTTGTGATCACACTTTAATTACAATCGCTTGAATTTAGAAAACAAATGCATATAATAATCATATTAATGCATTATACCTAGGATTGCAACATCGTTTGCAATGATTAACTTGTAATAAGCTAATAAGAGGTCACAAGGTCCATTTAAGGTTCAATTTTATTTGGTCAATAGGTATATTCATATTTCAAACCAAAACTATAGTAAAGATTTTTCGAGGGAGTAAAACAGATCAGCTATGAACAGAACATGTTCAACAGCCGAGTTACTATCACGCCTCTGACTATAACGTGTAAAAGAGTCGTGGAATGAAAATCCATATACAAGTGTATAATTAATTATCATGTTCACATATTATCATATTTTACTTTTATTTAGATTAATTCATGAATACCTTACATGATCATTAATATAAATTTGACTTTAATGAAGCTCGGTGAATAATGAATTTCTATATTTGATAATAAATTGATAGAGTAGCCTTTATTTGCATGTCAAATTTGATTTCATAATTCATAAAAAAGAAAGAACAATGCATTCTATTGTATGAATACTGTCTTTTTTAAACTGTAGTTAACGGATTAAGTTAATAAGTTATATTGAATGCCAGGTAACATATCCCTATAAAGCAAAACAAAACATTTGAAAGTATCTACAATAACTGGCATTGATAAAACAAGCACTTGTATATTAAAAGAAACACTTTTAATGACTTTGTCACAAAACGCTCTAGCTGGCCTTGTAACAAAACGCTCTAGCTGGCCTTGTAACAAAACGCTCAAACTTGCACTGTGACTGACACTGTGATAAAACAAAACGCTCAAACTGGCACTGTGATAAAACAAAACGCTCAAACTGGCACTGTGACAAAACGCTCAAACTGGCACTGTGATAAAACAAAACGCTCAAACTGGCACTGTGATAAAACAAAACGCTCAAACTGGCACTGTGATAAAACAAAACGCTCAAACTGACACTGTGATAAAACAAAACGCTCAAACTGGCACTGTGATAAAACTAAACGCTCAAACTGGCACTGTGATAAAACAAAACGCTCAAACTGGCACTGTGATAAAACAAAACGCTCAAACTGGCACTGTGATAAAACAAAACGCTCAAACTGGCACTGTGATAAAACAAAATGCTCAAACTGACACTGTGATAAAACAAAACGCTCAAACTGGCACTGTGACAAAATGCTCAAACTGGCACTGTGACAAAACGCTCAAACTGGCACTGTGACAAAACACTCAAACTGGCACTACGAAAAAACGCTCAAACTGACACTGTGACAAAACGCTCAAACTAACACCGTGACAAAACGCTCAAACTGGCACTGTGGCAAAACGCTCAAACTGACACGGTGACTAAACGCTCAAACTGACACTGTGACAAAACGCTCAAACTGGCACTATGACAAAACGCTAAAACTGACACTGTGACAAAACGCTCAAACTGGCACTGTGACAAAACACTCAAACTGACACGGTGACTAAACGCTCAAACTGACACTGTGACAAAACGCTCAAACTGACACTGTGACAAAATGCTCAAACTGGCACTGTGACAAAACGCTCAAACTGGCACTGTGACAAAACACTCAAACTGGCACTACGAAAAAACGCTCAAACTGACACTGTGACAAAACGCTCAAACTAACACTGTGACAAAACGCTCAAACTGGCACTGTGACAAAACGCTCAAACTGGCACTGTGACAAATCGCTCAAACTGGCACTGTGACAAATCGCTCAAACTGACACGGTGACAAAACGCTCAAACTGACACGGTGACAAAACGCTCTAGCTGACTTTGTTACAAAACGCTCAAACTGACACGGAGACAAAACGCTCAAACTGGCACTGTGACAAAATGCTCAAACTGACCCTGTGACAAAACGCTCTAGCTGACCTTCTTACAAAACGCTCAAACTGACACTGTGACAAACGCTCAAACTGACACGGTGACAAAACGCTCAAACTGGCACTGTGACAAAACGCTCAACTGACACTGTGACAAAACGCTCAAACTGGCACTATGACCAAGCTCAAACTGACACTGTGACAAACGCTCAAACTGACACTGTGACAAAACGCTCAAACTGACACTGTGACAAAACGCTCAAACTGACACTGTGATAAAACAAAACGCTCAAACTGGCACTGTGACAAACGCTCAAACTAACACTGTGACAAACGCTCAAACTGGCACTGTGACAAAACGCTCAAACTGACACTGTGACAAAACAGTCAAACTGACACTGTGACAAAACAGTCAAACTGGCACTGTGACAAAACGCTCAAACTGACACTGTGACAAAACGCCCAATTTAATACTGTGACAAAACGCTCAAACTGTCATTGTGACAAAACGCTCAAACTGACACTTTGACAAAACGCTCAAACTGACACTGTGACAAAACGCTCAAACAGACACTGTGACAAACCGCTCAAACTGACACCGTGACAAAACGCTCTAGCTGACCTTGTTACAAAACGCCTCAAACTGACACCGTGACAAAACGCTCAAACTGACACTTGACAAAACGCTCTAGCTGACCTTGTTACAAAACGCTCAAACTGACACTGTGACAAAACGCTCAAACTGACACTTTGACAAAACGCTCTAGCTGACCTTATTACAAAACGCTCAAACTGACACGGTGACAAACGCTAAAAACTGACACTGTGACAAAACGCTCAAACTGACCCTGTAACAAAACGCTCTAGCTGACCTTCTTACAAAACGCTCAAACTGACACGGTGAAAAAACGTTCAAACTAACCCTGTGACAAAACGCTCTAGCTGACCTTCTTACAAAACGCTCAAACTGACACTGTGACAAAACGCTCAAACTGACACGGTGACAAAACGCTCAAACTGACACGATGACAAAACGCTCAAACTGACACTTTGACAAAACGCTCAAACTGACCCTGTGACAAAACGCTCAAACTGACACGGTGACAAAACGCTCTAGCTGACTTTGTTACAAAACGCTCAAACTGACTTTGTTACAAAACGCTCTCAAACTGGCACTGTGACAAAACGCTCAAACTGACCCTGTGACAAAACGCTCTAGCTGACCTTCTTACAAAACGCACAAACTGACACTGTGACAAAACGCTCAAACTGACACTGTGACAAAACGCTCAAACTGACACGGTGACAAAACGCTCTAGCTGACTTTGTTACAAAACGCTCAAACTGACACGGTGACAAAACGCTCTAGCTGACTTTGTTACAAAACGCTCAAACTGACACTGTGACAAAACGCTCAAACTGACCCTGTGACAAAACGCTCTAGCCGACCTTCTTACAAAACGCTCAAACTGACACTGTGACAAAACGCTCAAACTGACACGGTGACAAAACGCTCAAACTGGCAGTGTGACAAAACGCTCAAACTGACACGGTGACAAAACGCTCAAACTGACACTGTCACAAATTGCTCAAGCTGAGATTTTCTCACAGACGTTACAGTTGGCATTGTCACAAAGCGCTTAAACTGACTTCTTCACACAAAAAAGACAACAATCTTATTGACTTCACAAAGCCCTCACAAAACACTATTTTACATTGTCACAAAACACTCTAGCTTACATTCTCGCAAGAAACACACTTACTGACATTGTTAAAGGTTTTTAGACAATACTAGTATATGTTTTAAATTTTACACCAAATTTACGTCCTAACGAAATGACAGCACTGGAACTTCGCCAGGTATTATGATAATATCATTCGGTTGCATACTACAGTTTAACATCATCATTAATTATAATGTAAATTTAAACAGTACCTGCCATTGAAATAAAAAAGATGAAAGTGAAAACTTTATATACGGACTCTATACACTCTGGTCTGATACAATAAACACCGCAGATTGCCATGTTACTATAAATGCTCCAGCTGTAGAAGCACTTTGGTCTCCATTTAACCATTTAACTCATCTGCATTTTGAGTAGCCGTTTAGTTTATTTCATTCATTACATTTAGATATAAATGGGATGTAAAACAAGATTATTATTAATATTTATGGCATATGTTTCCTCAAAACTGCATTAAGTACACTTGGTTTTGACATCTTGTCATTTTCAAGAATGACATGCCGGATATCATAACATTTTCCTGTTCACTGCGATGAAATAAAGTGAAATAAAGAACAAAGACAGCTTGTTCCTGTCTATAAGTGCGAAAGACTGATAGGTCTATAGTGTCCGTCTGTCAACGAAAGTGTGTTCAAACAGTTTTCAAACAAATCCAAAAATGTGACAATATTAAAGGATTTACTCGTATTTTTGGACGTCATGAATTGCCAACGTTTGGCAAGCAGATCAATCTCTTGGTAAAGGAGAAAATAATTAACCATTTTACCATTTTCTCCCGATAAAACAGAAAAGAACAATTGTTTATGTGGTCTTTTTTCATCGACTTACTTCCTATTTGTGCATACAATATTCCACAGCGGCTACAGCTGATGTGATCTATTGACTTTTCTACCGTTTTAAGCTCAAATTTTAATTAATATTGGTACCTTGTGTTTCTAGACATGTGTAAATTTAAAGGATCAGATTTATTTATATGTTTATCTGTATTTTTTGTACTATATTTTCCTGTCTTTTAAGTGTTTTATACAATAAAATATGTATGCATGATATATAAACTACTGTATTAGTAAAAATGGCACATACATGTATAGTAAATTCTTTCTGAAGATAATCAATGTTAGTGTCGTCTGCGTCAGCTGCAACATTAACACCATCCGATGATCGTAATTCTACGGTGGCACAAAGGTGACATGTGTGTGTGTGTGTTGTTTATTTATCTCGTGCGCACGAGATGTCGTGGCCACGAGTTACTATGTCGTGGCCACGATATTCTATGTCGTGGCCACGAGTTACTAAGTCGTGGCCACGAGTTTCTAAATCGTGGGAATGAGATAACTAAGTCGTGCGCACGAGATAATTAACCAATCAGATTACACTATGATTTTTTTAACTTAGAAAAAAATGTGTTTAAAGTTTATTTGAAAATACTGTAGTGTTCGCTTAAAATTTGATACATGTCTTTAGAATCATATTAGAAAGTCACCTTCTAAGGCCCATGAATCAGACATCAATTTTGACTAAGTTATAGCCCTTTGTGGGGACAGTTCTCTTATAGAATTGGTCAGTTTATACGTACAGCGGCATGTTAACCTTTTTTATACGATAACATGGGAAGGAATTAGTCCTGGTTTATTTATTTTATTTGGTAGGGACAATACCCACTGATAGTAGATAGCCTATTAGGATGTTTGAGGTCAAGGTTCAAGGTAAACATGACACTTCATGTAAAATCCTTGTCTGATGAATGATTTAGAAGGCAAACGCTATGGTTTATATAACCTAGAAAGATCATTGCTCCTGATCAGTAGATAGACACCTAATAATTTTGAGGCCATTGGGCCAAAATTAGGGTCACAGTGACGCTAAATGTAAAATCATTGACCAATTAATAACTTGTATAAATGGTACTTTTACAGGCAAGTGAAGTAGTGGCATCCGTGTACTATAGCACATGTCTAGTTAATTAGGAAAATTCATATAAATAGTGAAATCTGATTGGTTATTAGTTCTCGTGCGCACGACTTAACTATCTCGTGGCAACGACTTAGTAATTGTGGCCACGACAAAGTATCTCGTCCCCACGACTTAATAACTCGTGGCCACAACTTAGTAACTCGTGTCCACGACATAATAACTCGAACCCACGACATAGTATCTCGTTCCCACGACTTAATTATCTCGTGGCCACGACATAGTATCTTGTGGCCACGATATAGTATCCCGTGGCACGACATAGTATCTCGTGGCCACGACATAGTATCTCGTGGCCATGACTTAACTTTCTCGTGGCCACGACTTTGTAACTCGTGCGCACGAGATAAATAAAAACAAACACATGTCACCTTTGTGCCACCGTAAAATCTTCAATTTGTTACATCGAAGACCATGATGGTAACGATGGTGACTATTTTATTAACAAAAAAGCAATGTCACTTAAAATACTGATATGTGCATTCCAAATGAATGTTTCCGGATCATTTACTGATTATACAGTACCGTTAATTAAACCTTTAGGTTGATAAACAGGATAAAAATGACTACAAATGAGAAAATGCAAATTTCTAGCGTCCTTTCATTGTGGTTAGCTTCATTTATGAAAATATTTGAACATGCGCCTTGGGACAAAAGGACGCCACATCGTTTGTTAGGTATACTTTTAAAGATGTAAGTTTTCTCAAACATTGTTATATCTCGTTGACTATGTAAGTTTGCCCTAAATCATAAATGTATATCATAGAAAACACTTACATCAAAAGTGTGTTAATTACGTGTAAATTAAGAAGTACATTGTAATAAGTTAAATACAGTGACGTATATTACGAATGGGATTTACCACGCTTAACAAAATTCAATGACAAGTTGTATTTTTGCCTGGATTAATTAACCTCTACTCGTTTTTTAAAGTTAGACTATAATGCCCTTCTTCGAATTTTCACATTTGTTGTTTAATTAACACAATGCTGACGCCTTTACTGATGTTACACGATGCATTAAAAATAGAATTACTATTACATATTGTACTTAATATTTCTTATAACAAAATCATTAAACTTCCGAGATTTATAATATATTAGTAACAGGGACATAAAATGTTAGTAATATGCAAAAACGTTACAGGCATAGTAACAGACCAACAGATTCTTATTGTTACAAATTAATGGCATGGTAACAGTCTAGTCACCATTTGGACATATTTGGCAGAATTCTTCTCTTAATCATAGTGACAAACTGGTCCAATATTTAATACATTTTGACACAAAAGAACATTTTCTTAAAAATTACTCTGGAATAAGCAAATCTGTTTATAAATTCATATAATGAAAGTTTCAAAACCGAACGAAGCATAGGATATTGCACTCATATCATATACTGTATTCCATGGCCTCATCTCAAAGTATTCCGGAGCATAACCATATTGTATGATATACACACGCACGTTTCCTGATGAGATGTCCTAAATGTATTGAATTCATTGCTAAATTTCTATTAATATAAAATTATTAACTTATTCTTGCAAAAGAAATGTTTTGATACCTTACATTTGCCATTTTGCCGTTCATAAAGACTCTACCAAGTCGACAGAGTGAATCTACTGTTTAACGTGAAAATATGACCTTTAATTAACGCAATGAGGGCATTTATGGTGGTTTAAAGGAACTCCACTGTGGTACATAAAATTTGAAACACTTACAAATATCAAGTGGAGCACTGAAAAACGGCAAACTCTGATAAGGCAAACAAACAAATATACTCGGAATTAAATTGAAAATTCGATATTTTGTAAAATTCTTAGCCGGATTGAGTGAAAAGCGTTACAACGCGTTACAACGCTTTTCATTCAATCCGGCTAGGAATTGCACAAAATATCAAACAAAATATTTGTTCAGACCTTCATTAATTGGTACACGAAAATGTTTGGGAAATAATTCCAGTCCCACCATGTCAAATAACCTCAGTGCATGACGAGGCCTTGGAAAATATATACTAAAAATTTTGGATTCATATACAGACAGGCACAATTCTAGAACAATGTTGACATTATTTTAATACATAAACGAATATACAATGTACATGTATAATATATTTTATGCGGAGGTCGGTAAGTTCAAAATGATACTTGGGTTTAGAAAATAATGAAATGTTACATGTCATTGCAAAAGTGTGCAAGGGGTTTACTTTCTTACTATTATTATTTATATGCCTGTCATTTTTAATCAGATTTATTGGTTTCATTTTATATCATTTAATTTCAATAGTGATTAAAATGATAATCACGTGATATAAATAGCAATGTTTTATTTCCTTCTGTGGTTATAATAGTCCCTCTCTGGTTTTACAAATAAGCTAAGTGAGCCGCATCAGGATATTATAGTTGAGGGACGCTCACGTGTTGTAAAATCTGTTTGATTGCGCAGACGATTTCATTATTTCTTCAACTGTTGATCTGTTAGGCTCTGTACAAATTCTCTATAAACATTTAACAAATTTTAAAACTCGAAGTTAAAACAGAGGATTTGATACCACGGGAGGACTTTGTAAAATTAATTTATAAAGGTATCTAATTTGTTTTTCTTCTTAAGATTTAAGAGTTTTACTGATAGTTATGTCATTAAACAACTGTAATGTTGATCGTTTATTTCGATGAATTATTTGTCATTATTTAAGTAACGTAACATCAGCTAGAAGAAGAAGGTTCTCTGATATATAAAGCTTATAAATACTATTTTTTTCAATTATTACATAAATGATGATAACTCTATCATTGTATTATAACTTAACTTTGTTTATCCTGGGATCATTCTATTCCCTGATAATGATATAAATAGATGCTGACATTAATTATAGAAAATGAATCTATAAAATAATGGTGAAAAAAATTATTAATATCAGAAATAAGATATTAGTTTTTTCGTATTTATATAAAGACATAATTTATGATTTTTTTTAAAAGCGCAAATATCAGTTTTAAAATAACGACAGCCCACAGAACGGCGATAAGGTTTAAGTCAGTGTACGGCTGTCTGATTATAACCTCTTATTTGATTTCAATAGACAGCCAACAGTCTTGATATCGATGTCAGAAGACAACTAACTGAATATTTCAAACCCGTTCCTTTAACTTGTACGTCACTTAAAGGCCACTGAGGTCCAAAAGCCTAAAAATGTAAAATTTAAATTTCTTACAAATATCAGTTTAGACAATTAAACCAAAAAGATATACCAAAGAAAATTAAAAAAATATACTCTAAAAAAATGTGTGTGCTATTCTTAGCCCAATTTCAGTGAAAAGCGTTGCAACGTTTTTCAATAACGGGTCATTTTTCACAATTAGAATGATTATGTTGTAAAAACAAAGTGAGCAAATGATCTGAAATTGTGCACACAAGTTAGTGAAGTTACTGATCTAGACCCACATTAAATGGAGCATACATCTCAAAAAATTATTTCCATCATGTCACAAAGAACGTCAGTGGAGTCCCTTTAAATACCGTTGACAAGTATCTCGCTAATATGTACGATAGTTTAGATATGTTTTAAAGGAACAGGAAATGATAGTATGTACACAGACAAGTTATAACATCTCTGACAGTCTGACTAGGCTCTGTTTTACTGTCGGCTGATCTTGTTCTTCTTGTTATACCCAAAATTAATAATGGACAGCTTCGAAAATGGAAGCTGGACAAGTTCATTCTAGTCATTAAAGGTTAACGGTCAAAGCATATTTTATTGAGTTATTTTATCATGATACCACTCATGTTAAAATGTAAAGAAGATGACTGAACTATTAAATTGTCTAAAATATGTTTATGATAAAACAATCACCAAACTGTTTTATTAAAACGTATTTTGATGGACGTAAATTCATCCACTCCAACATGAAACTTGTTTTAATCGACGTTTACCTAAATACGTAAACGTATCACGCAATATGTTGTTTAATAGTATTTAAGTTAATGCTATAAGATTTATATCAATGTCTAGATTTCAAAGTTAAATCCATCTAAACAAAGTAAACAACTCGTTTAGAAAAAAAATCGCTATAGGACAATAGGAAAACAGTTGAATCTTCTTAAATATCAGTTAAGATTTTTTCAGCTTACAAACAATGTCATAGTTTTTATATACAAAAATCTAAATAAAGAAATGTCGTCTTTAGATTGGGCATGTAAAAGTTACAATTAGATTATGACTGTTTAACTTTGAATGATTATAAATGCTTTGCCTCCTTATATATAATATATACTGTACGTTAAAGGCACATAAATTAAGCTTCAGAAATGAATTTTTATATTGTGCAGGATAGGCAAACATATGGTATAATGTTGTAAAACCGGATATATATATATAGTGTAAGACGCTTATTAATTGAAGAAAATAGCGCTAAAGATCCTGCATGTCTTGTGATTGATATTGTTACTGTGTGTATACCACACTTGAAAAAATTAAATATGTATATAATTATGCAATTAAAACAATAATTAAAACAATTTTCAAACATCGAAGAATATGTAAAATGTGTACTGCAAATATTTGTGCACATTATATTTAATCAATAAATTACATGCATTCATTTCTTATTGGAAAATTTGACAAAGAATTTATAGAAATAAATTTTTAATTATCTCCCTTTATTTACATGAAATGGGTAATATCTTCATAAATAATGCTGATAGGAACTTACAATATTGACAAATCTTAATTTGAGCATCATATTTATTAAATAAAACCATGAACAATTGTGTTACAGGATCTCTAAATGTGGAATATTTTGTGAAAAGAGTAGTAAAAAATAAACAAAGTGGTATTTTTCACTCCTAAACAAACTACTTAATCATTATAACAGTAGTCATTGTAAAAACGCAAAAAAGCGAAAGATTGCAAATCAATATTGCCAATGAGTAACTATTTCGAAACAGTAACAGGGCACAAAAATTACGTGACGCCCAACGAACCACTTTCGTGTAGGAACATACACGTTTTATTTATAAATGTCACAACATGCACTTGAGTATGTTTTAGTTGTTATTAATATATTCACTATTAGATAACACGGAAAACTTGTCACACGTCACATAATTTATCATTTTACCGCAGATCCTTATTTTTTTAAACTATGATATTAGGCTGAATTATTTTCTTTAAGTTGCGGTAATTTAAGCTGACGATTTTATGATATCCAAAAGAACACGTTTGCAGAAATGATGATAATTGTCAGTAAATTTCTTTTTTTTAAAATGGTAGTCGTCTTTCTCATTTTTGAGTTATCTGCCCTTGAAATTGATTATTTTGCAAAACTAAAGGAAGATAACTCTAAAATACATTCACATATTCTTAGATATTGCAAAATATAGATAACTTATACAAGCTCGATATTTTATTTTACTGGTAATATAAGATATGAATTGCTGTTGGGCGCGTTCATTTTTATGTCATGTAAATTTTAAATATATTCGCGACATGTTAATGTTACTATTTTAATTATGAAACAAAGGCATAATTTACCAACATAAAAGCCAGTGGGTACACTGTCAGCAGTAAAGAAATGATAATTTATTCTTGTCTTTTCATTTCTCCCTCGTCAATACAGCTTAAAATCTTTTTGATAATGTTCTCAAATCGTTATTTTGCCTGTGTGCTATATTTAGCAGGCAGGCATGCATGCACAGTGAGAGACACTATATTGTCTAAAGCACAGTTCATACACGAATCACTGTTACATAATATATCGCTCTATAAAAAATTTTTCATGACTTATTATTAAACACATCCCGAGGCTTTCTATGAAACATTTATAAATCTTACACTTACAGAATTACATACGAGTATATACATACAAAAGGGGAATATAACAGGGGGTTGCATTTAGTTGTTATCTATTTGGCTTTGATCAAAGTGACATTATGGCCATCCTAGTGTTCACAAAAAAATGAAAATAACGACATTTTGCCATTTATATTTTACCATGGAACAATATTCAATAATCCATATGACCAACAGAATTTCTAAAAAAATACTGTTCAGAATGTTTCGGAAAGAATGGGACATCTTTTTTATAATTTAGTTAGTTTTTATATTGCATCATAATCGTTTTTAATTATCAATTACTGGTCAATCACCATTATAAAAGCGAATCTTTTGAAATTTGTTACTATTAAATTCAACTTAACAGCGACAAATGGCAAGACCTTGTGAAATAAAATGTAAAATAACATGGGAAATTTTCTTTTTGGTATTTTGTGATCTGCTTTTGATATACGGATAAGACAGCTTTATACTCAACAATTTAGCTAATATATCTGAAAATAAGACTTCCTAGAACAGTGCATAAATTGGCGTGATCGATTCAAAATTTGTTAAAAGTGTTTGTTTTTTTTTGTTGTTTTTTTTAAATGTTGTTTTAAAAAAAATGTTGCTATCATATCATGGTACCGCTAGTCTTACTTTTTTGGTTGTAGAACCACTGACCAGACTGTATCTAGCCGGACAGGCTATTCATACAAATCCTGCTACGTCTATTACCACCAATACCAATTCCCTCTTGGTTTGCATAAGGAAACGATTATATTGATGTATAGTGTGCATGGTGATATATTCTTTTTCAATGACAAACGTATAAATCAACAAGCTATTAATTAAAAGGCTATTTGTCATTATTTTTACGTGTCTTACATACCGTAACGTGTTATAATTCGTTGACGTTATTGTAATAAAAAAATAATACAAATGTATGAACAGACGGTGAATGATTACCACAACAATATAAATCTTTATGTAAATAAGGTAAAGATAAATAAGTAAGATAGAATCATCTATTTCATACATGGTTGATGTTCTATGCGACAAATGATAACGTTTATAAATGAAAAATGCGTTGACCAATGAAAGCATGTCATGGTGATTAGACAGTATAAGGACAAATAATAGAGGTGACTGGGTCAGTGCACCAAATAATGGTAGGTAATCACAAGGTTGATACTAAATAACAAATGAGACATTTCCATTACCATGCATGTTATTATACAATCTGTTAATTAGCTGCTATATTTTTATGTCATTTTTTATAACTTCTTATCATTTGTCCC
>NW_026865220.1:0-19005 GCF_026571515.1 Ruditapes philippinarum
ATTTCACTGTTTTTTTTGACAAATTATTTCACATTCATGGCTTCTTTCTTTATATAATAATCATCAAATGCTGTTGTTCTTGTATTTAAAGACAACCAAAACAGGCTGTTGACTTCTTTAGAGAAGAGGAAAAATGTACTTCTTTCTGAAGGTTCACCTGCCTTTAAAGGTCAAGGTAATACTAGTTTTGTCAAATGAAGGTTTGTTCTAAGTGTTAGAATACCAATCTCATTTCCATTTTTAATTGCCCCAACTATCCATAGTGGTTATCAGGCCAAATCTAGCGTTTCGCTAGCCACAAGGAGAGCAAGTTCAAAGGTCAGCTGCCAGATATGTATACAGATATGAAGTACGGGATGAAACATCATGAAATAAAATCATATGTGCCCGAAAAAAATGTTGAGAAGGTTATTATATGTACCTTTACACTATAACAACACGAATTCCAGAGAAAAAGAGAAAAAACTTACTTTTCGGCTGCATCTGCCATCTCGTTTGTTAGGGTAACGAACGGCGTGATTCTCCCCTTTGAATTTAAAGGGAGGAGGGTCATGGACTGACATTAACCACTTACAAACTTTATAACACTGCACGTTTGTATGGTGGCTGATTTGTGTCATTCGTGTTTTCGCCCTGCGACATGCCCAAGCGTAAAGTCGAAAATTAACAAGTTAAAATGGCGGGGGCGCGCAGCAAAAACACGCTTATTAGCGAGGGCGCGGAACGAAGTTCAATAAATAAAACTTCGCCGCGCGGGGGCGCGGGCGAGATTTAAGAAATTAAACGGCGGGGTCGCGGGTCGAAAACACGCTAATTAGCGGGGGCGCGGGGCGAAGTTTAAAAACTAAAACTTTGCCGCGCGCCCCCGCTAATTAGCGTGTGTTTGTCCCGCGACCCCGCCAAGCGAAAAGTCGATAATTAACATGTTAAATTGCGGGGACGCGCAGCAAAAACACGCTTATTAGCGAGGGCGCGGGGCGAAGTTTAATAAATAAAACTTCGCCCCGCGGGAGCGCGGAGCGAAATTTAAGAAATAAAACGGCGGGGTCGCGGGACGAAAACACGCTAATTAGCGGGGGCGCGGGGCGAAGTTATATAAATAAAACTTCACCGCGCGCCCTCGCTAATTATTGTGTTTTCGTCCCGCGACCCAGCCAAGCGAAAAGTCGATAATTAACATGTTAAAATGGCGGGGGCGCCGACCGAAAACGAGGGCGCTAATTAGGTTGTTTTCGCTCCGCACCCCCGCCGTTTTATTTCTTAAATCTCGCCCCGCGCCCCCGCGCGGCGAAGTTTTATTTATTAAACTTTGCCCCGCGCCCTCGCTAATTAGCGTGTTTTCACTGCGCGCCCCCGCCATTTTAACTTTTTAATTTTCGACTTTTCACTTGGCGGGATATGGGGCGAAAACACGAATGGCACAAATCAGCCACCATACGTTTGTAACGTCACTTTTCATTGGATAATCATGCTGTCGATTCATGAACAAAACTTACTTTTTTCTCTAAAAGATAATGCTTGCTATATTATAAATTCGTTAAAAAGATTGTTGACAGGTTATATTGCCGTGTGTAAACGGCTGTTTGCAATTTAACCCTCGCCTAGCGGCTCGGGTTATATTTGCAAGCAACCGTTAATGTAGGGCCATATAACCTGTAAACAATCTTTATAACTAATAGTATGCACTTATCCTAACTGCTATCAAATTTGGGGTGGAATATTGCCAACAATCGTTTTAATATGAAACCACACAAAAATGTGCATAACTTGACGAATAGAAGTTTTTACCATAAACAGGAAGATAATATTTCTTATTACCGTAAATATGCAAATAAACTGTGTTTACCTTCTTCCTGTTCATGACTTCCTTTGTGAAAATTCTACAGTGATTAAAAGACAGTTTTGAAACTTTACCAAAACATTATAGAATGAATTTAATAATAATAATAATAATAATAATAATAATAATAAAAATAATAATAATGATAATAATAATAATGATAATAATAATAATTATAACAATAAAAATAACAACAACAACAACAACAAATGGTAAAGAACTGTCGCGGGTTTACTATCTGTTACTAAAGTTCAGATCTACCTATTTTTTATTTAGATCTGATGACGACAGTATATGTCTGCCTTCTTTATTATTCGGATCTCCCGAAAAAGCTATTTTTAGCCATGCAATCAAACCGGTTTTAACACAGGCTTTAGGAGAAGTATCAAAATACTGTGACCCGTGGAAACTAAACAAATTGTTGATTTTTGTTAGGGAAAAAAACATGTTTGAAGTAGTTTTTAACAAATAAACTTGAATAGTAGCCAATTTTTAATGGGCACGATTGTTTTGCCAGTTTAACTGTCAACTATATAGACAACGCCATGTTTGTTCTCGAAATCGTGAAAATTACCTACTAAGTATTGGTTTTCCAAGGGTTAAAATAAAAAAAAAAACACCGCTCTCAAAATTATGGAAATTCGCCGATGATTGGCTGTGTGAAATGTCACCAGAAATGATTTCGTATTTGGTCACGGTCTGATCTACGGTAAGTTTTTAATGTTTATTAGCTTTTAAATGAGGCCACAGGAACAAAAAGGTAGTAGAAATGTCTGATAAAAAGTGATCCCTCGAGCAAAATTACATGAAAATCGCAGACTCAGTTGATTGAGTCTGTACTTAAGTTATAATGAAAAGTGCAACATTGTCCATGACCAATAGCACCGGCTTGAGCGGTATTCAACATTTAACAGTGCTAGACTCAATGATTCCAAAGGACCAGAAAAATATAATAACACTGAAGTGAAGTACTGGGTAATTTTATGCAGATGCCACACAGCACTTGACAACAACTGTTTAGATGTATAAATAGCTGGTAAAAAGTGATCCATCAGAAGCATTAAAAACATTTAAAAAACATGAAAATGGCACCGGTTTGAGCGGTACTCAATTCTCAATATTTAACAGTGCGTGCTTGACTCGATTATCCCGAAAGCCAGAAAAATATAACACCAATGAAACCCTTCGACCATTTTCTTGTATTGATCAAAGCGGGATTTTTACAAATGTGTGGCAGGGAAATGGTCGGATGTTCATACAGAATGATTGCTAAAATAAACCGTTTGGTTCATTTACAGATAACCACAAACCGAAAACTGACAATCATGTTACTCAGTTCTGTTACTTTTCATTCTAACGAATGAGTATTCAATTATGACTAAATTGTCCAAGCCCCATTTTGGGTTTAAACGTATAACAACCAAAATTATTAAAGTACTGATTGAAGGCGATTTTGTATGTAGAAGATATAAGTCGAAAACTGTCTAATATGTAAAATAATGAATTTCAAGGCGCGTAGCGCCGAAGGGAATTCAATATTTTACTTATTGGTCAGTTTGAGACTTATATCTTACTTAAATTACTACTTTTACTATCAAATATCATGTTATCTATCAAATAATTAGAACTTAAATAATATTATTTTTCTGCTTTAAATGTACGATTTTAATGTTTTAACAATCAATTTTTTAGTATTTGCAAATACCCCATAGGTAGCCTCTTGAATGATAAGTTGTCTGTAGCATGAATTTTTCGTGCTTTTGAATATGACCAATTACATGGACACAAGAATAAACACAAATTATACCAGTTACACTAAGTGTTGGACTTACACGCGTCAGCAGACAGTATACCTTAATTTATTTTGGGGATTGTTACTAAAATTATTCAAAAACAGTTTTCAAATTTGAGATAAATCTCTGATATTTTGAATGATTGACCGAGATGACGAATGTCTTTTAAAATGAAAAAAATTTATACTGACTATTTAGTGTTAAAATGATATTTTATATGGATTCTTAAGGTGATTTCGCTTTGTAGCCATGTTTGTTTTCACCAAGTCTGTCCAAAGTGAAAATAGGCCAAAATTTATATAACAAAAAAGATTACAATGTAAAATGATGAACCATTTGAAAGTACACTTCCAGGTCTATGTTTTAAAGACTATTAAAAACAAAAATAGAAATGATAACAATAAGAATATTTACCTTCAATGTGCTACATTTCTGAAGACCAAGTACAATCTGTTGTCAAGTTTTATGCACATTTCATGAATGGCAAAATCCAGTTTAAAGTATGTTTAAGGGCAGAAAAATGCTATTTTCAATTTGAACAGACTTGGTCAAAACAAACATGGCTGAAAAAGCAGAATTACTTACATAACTGTAACAGATGTGAAATGATGTGTACAAATGATCATTAGTGTGAATTTTAAATAATATGCAACAAAATTTTATTTTCTTATTTTTGGTTTGATGTTTGTCATACCATAGGAGTCTAAAATGTTTCTATATATGAATTTAATATAAATGTAGTCAAATATAACCGCTTTTGTAATGAATAGATTAATTTATGTTCTCTATTATATGTATTTGAAAAGTTCAACTGAAAAATTACGATATATATACAATGAAGCAATGACAGCTAAATGTATGTACATGAATTTCTGAAACTGGTAGACTTACTAGTTTTTTTAACAATTATTGTTCTATTCTCAAAATTCTGTAAGATGCATGATAGGAAAGGGAAATGTGTTACGTTCCTCGTATTTACGTCTGATACGAAAAAGAGGTACATTTTATTAAATTTTTATTTGGATAAATTTTCAAAATCCTGTGGTCATACAAGCTTTTTTCACTACACGACACACTGTCTAATATTGATGCATTATACAACGTACACATTAACATTGAACGCTTACCTGTACTGTATTTAAAATACGAAAGGAATGACGTCATAGTAGTAATTTAATTAAGATTAGTTAATGATAACACAGATTTAAGATTTATACTCTTCACATTTTTACATTGGGCTCGGAGAACCACTTCAGGGGCAAGGGATGGTGGTGCAGCAACCTACAATCTTCTATATTCTTGCCCACACCTGGCCACACAGTGATATGTCACGTATACATGTACGCTACTCGCTTAAGTTTGAGTTCTACAAGTCAAATGATTCATGCACGTTAGAATATAACGAATTCGTTGTATAAAATGACAAAACTTTTTGTTACTTTAACGACAAATAATCGTATATTCAGTGCAACTTTTTTCAGGCGATAATTACAATGTATAATTTTTGTGTCTTTCATCATATTTCGTTTTACGGAATTCAAATAAATTTCAAAATTTAACTCATTAACCCTAAAAAGTGACTTAAAAATACTTTTTCCCACATTTATTTTTATAATCGGTGTTACGGTTTCCAAAATGTTACTCTTTGAACATATAGATCAATAATAATGTGTTCCTTTTGCATTTTGCAATTAAGTATTTAATGTTTTGTATGAAAGTAAAAATTTCACTGTTTTTTTGACAAATTATTTCACATTCATGGCTTCTTTCTTTATATAATAATCATCAAATGCTGTTGTTCTTGTATTTAAAGACAACCAAAACAGGCTGTTGACTTCTTTAGAGAAGAGGAAAAATGTACTCCTTTCTGAAGGTTCACCTGCCTTTAAAGGTCAAGGTAATACTAGTTTTGTCAAATGAAGGTTTGTTCTAAGTGTTAGAATACCAATCTCATTTTCATTTTTAATTGCTCCAACTATCCAGAGTGGTTACAAGGCCAAATCTAAATCAAGTCAGTCAATTTCTTTAACAATTATAGCCATTTTAGCAAAATTTCATTTTTGATGAACAAAGCGCATGACGACAGTGCGACAACGCGCTGTTTGGCGCGTTTCGCTAGCCACAAGGAGAGCAAGTTCAAAGGCCAGCTGCCAGATATGTATACAGATATGAAGTACGGGACGAAACATCATGAAATAAAATCATATGTGCCCGAAAAAAATGTTGAGAAGGTTATTATATGTACCTTTACACTATAACAACACGAATTCCAGAGAAAAAGAGAAAAAACTTACTTTTCGGCTGCATCCGCCATCTCGTTTGTTAGGGTAACGAACGGCGTGATTCTCCCCTTTGAATTTAAAGGGAGGAGGGTCATGGACTGACATTAACCACTTACACACTTTATAATACTGCACGTTTGCGTTTGTAAAGTCGCTTTTCATTGGATAATCATGCTGTCGATTCATGAAGAAAACTTACCTTTTTCTCTTACAGATAATGCTTGCTATATTATAAATTCGTTAAAAAGATATTTGACAGGTTATATTGCCGTTTGTAAACGGCTGTTTGCAATATAACCCTCGCCTAGCGGCTCGGGTTATATTAACAATCAACCGTTAATGTAGGGCCATCTAACCTGTAAACAATCTTTATAACTAATAGTATGCACTTATCCTAACTGCTATCAAATTTGGGGTGGAATATTGCCAACAATCGTTTTAATATGAAACCACACAAAAATGTGCATAACTTGACGAATAGAAGTTTTTACCATAAACAGGAAGATAATATTTCTTATTACCGTAAATATGCAAATAAACTGTGTTTACCTTCTTCCTGTTCATGACTTCCTTTGTGAAAATTCTACAGTGATTAAAATACAGTTTTGAAACTTTACCAAAACATTATAGAATGAATTTATATATAATAATAATAATAATAACAATAAAAATAACAACAACAACAACAAATGGTAAAGAACTGTCGCGGGTTTACTATCTGTGTGATGATACTGTGCTTTAAAAATTAAAAATTAAATTACACAGAAGTCAATCTGGCTAAAGTTCAGATCTACCTTTTTTTATTTAGATCTGATGACGACCGTATATGTCTGCCTTCTTTATTATTCGGATTTCCCGAAAAAGCTATTTTTAGCCATGTAATCAAACCGGTTTTAACACAGGCTTTAGGAGAAGTATCAAAATACTGTGACCCGTGGAAACTAAACAAACTGTTGATTTTTGTTAGGAAAAAAAACATGTTTGAAGTAATTTTTAACAAATAAACTTGAATAGTAGCCAATTTTTAATGGGCACGATTGTTTTGCCAGTTTAACTGTCGGCTATATAGACAACGCCATGTTTGTTCTCGAAATCGTGAAAATTACCTACTAAGTATTGGTTTTCCAAGGGTTAAAATAAAAAAACACACCGCTTTCAAAATTATGGAAATTCGCCGATGATTGGCTGTAGAAATGATTTCGTATTTGGTCACGGTCAGATCTAAAAGCGGAACGTTATTTTGAGCTGACGTTAATCAGATTGCGCAGAAGTTGATTGACAAAGAAGACCTATATAAACTAAAGATATTAATAGTAATCAACTAAAATGCAGAAGAACAAGTTAAAAAATGAAGAAGTTTCACCACTTGAATTTGATTATGTAGATTACGGTAATCCATTAGGCTCAGTCACATGATCTGTGTTTAATATGAGTAATATTGTTTAGCACATAAACGAGAAGTAAACATCGGAGGGGAATATTTTTAAATTATTCAAGGTATGTGCCTTCAATTTATGAAAACAAAAACACTATTTTTGCATTTTATAAAATATTATTATATCATCTTTAAAACAAGTTATTAAGATGCATATTACAACTACTTTCAGGTTATTGGATTAAACGTCAACATGAATTTCTATGTTGTAAGTTTTTATGTTAATATTTGACGTTCACTTAGTTAACATATATATTTTTGCTTTTGTTCAAACCTTGAAACATTGTAGTACACATGTGTCATTTTCAGGTGTCTTCCTTCTAATAAAAATAGTTTTCCTTGAATATTCAATTAATATCAAGTATACTTAAGGACAATGAAAACGCACGGTCGGGATAATTGCATTTTAACAAGGAAAATATATTTCTTTTAAATATTTTTTCACTGTTTCATAAAACCGAATGCATTCCGGTCATTTAGATACCAAAGTTATGAAAAATGATTGCATTTTAAAGAAGTTATTGCATAATAAAGACAGTACCCAAAAAATCAAAAGTAACACTTTTGGCTAATTGTGATAAGATTACAACAGAAAACGAATTGAACCAATTCATGGTTACTTTATGAAATGATTTTTTTAACTGTTGATTATTTACTTGTTTTTCACACCTTCTAGAAATGTTAGAAACAAATGAGCAATTAAAATCTTTATGAAAATGAATATTAAACTATGCCAATGGTCAGTTTTAGAAATCGTAAAAGCTCACATTAGAAATTGCATATACATTTACACACTTTTCTTCTATAAAAGTTGCTAAATTTCAAACACTACTGAAGACTTGCTAGCAAATTGTATGCAATGGTTCTACAAAGAAATAACCGCTTGGTAGATTTAGCACAGATTCAGACTGTTACAAACAAAGCGCAAACCTTTTTGGTGTCCATCGGTAAACAATTTATCGGCTTCACCAGCGTTCTCGCACTACACTACCGCCGAATGGCGCCAGATTCCACAGGCGACTATCCGCACCGTAAGGTCTATGAGGCGACGATGTATATCTGTAAGAGACGCTGATGGAGGACATTGTCTAAGGATCCCGACGGTGACATTACGAAAAGACATTTATGAGTGACTTTTTGGATTTTCATTTTGGTTTTTGCCTTTGTTAAGTTTGCATTACTGATTTTCACCTTAGGTTCTTCGACTTACTGGTGTACATTTGATTTTAAACATTTTGAATTATTTTCAATTGTTAAGTTTGCGTTTTGTATTAAAGTTGTGATATATATATATCTAATGGAGTCGTTAGTGTTTTGTTTTCATGTAATATAATGCATATAGAGTGAGCGTGCGTTTTCATTGTCCTTAAGTATATGTATATTCACCTTTTGCTAAAATAAAGAGAGTCAAAAGGAAAACACAACATTCCCCACCCTCCCACAAATTTAAGGAAGAGTACTCTTAAATGTTCTTACAATCATTTTTATGAAATTTGATTAGACAAAATGATAACAGTTCTTATACAATGAGCCTGTCGTGACAGTTACAAGTATGTCGTACAAAAAGATGGTTCACTTTATCATCTTCTGTACACAACGTTTTACATTGTATATGAAATTAAAATCCTGTCATTCTTGTTAATGACCTTTCTTGAAAAAAACAAGTTCTTTAAACTTGACAGATTAATAAATAGTTGTGTAAAAAAAATCTACTATAACTATCTTTATTTTGTAAAAACATTATGTTAAAATTTAGATTCCTTTCTTGAAAAAAACAAGTTCTTTAAACTTGACAGATTAATAAATAGTTGTGTAAAAAAAATCTACTATAACTATCTTTATTTTGTAAAAACATTATGTTAAAATTTAGATTATACTTCTCATTCTCTGTTTCCTCTCCCAAGAAGGAGAATCACGCCGTTCGTTACCCTAACAAACAAGATGGCGGATGCAGCCGCAAAGTAAGTTTTTTCTCTTTTCCTCCGGAATTCGTGTTGTTCTAGTGTAAACGTACATATATATATCATTCTCCACATTTTCCGGGCACATATGATTTTATTTCATGATGTTATCTGAAATGCGCGTCACCAGATTCGAAGCGAGAGAATTTTCCACCGGTTTCATCTTGGTAACGTACGGCTTCTTCTCTCAAATTCACTGTTTCTTTTATATATATATATATGCGTATAAACTCAAACCACTTACTTTAAAAAGATGTAATATGTCGTCATCTAATAATGCATGCCAATTCTGGCTAGATTTACGGCTGTGAATATATGGAGGCTATTCGTTGCCAAAAATCCAGCCTTGTTTATTTGAGTTGAACAGTTTGTACAATTATATATCTTTGTATGTAAACTCCAATGTTGCATTCTTGGATTGAGTTTGCCGATTTAACATTTAAAAATATACATTTTGTTTATCGACAAAACATTAACTGTTTTTCTGATAGTAGCAATATCAAGTGTCCATCATAATATGCGGAATACTCATTGTTCGTGTATACGCCGACAAAATAGAAGTTACTTTCTTATTGTCATTGTTACATTGTCAAACCATCATGATACGGATCAGCATAATCCAGGTGTACACGTGTTTCAATATGATGAGATAAAGTAAGCTCCGCACATTTTCCCCGCCAACTACATCATCGTAAATAAACGTACACTGTAAATGTAAATGTTCAAGAATAGAACACATCTTGAACGCATATTTGCAACAGATACTGAACGCCCAGACGCGTTCCATTTCTTAATACTAGTGTTCAACTTTTGTTTCCAATCGTTCATATACTTACGCCTTATGAACATCTAGTGTTCAAATTTTAACGTTGACGTTCAAATATTAACACCAAACCATTCCATTAGGGAACATATTATAACATTCAGGTTTTATAGTTTAAAATGCCAGACGCGTTCAATTCCGATGCAACAGATATTGAACGCATAGAACATGTTCAAAGTTAGGTATGTTAAAAGTTAGAACACTGATGAACACTTATTTTAATTTTTGAACACTTGATAAAACAACAGATCTAAGTCATAAAACGAGGAAATCATATTGAGATTGTTACACTAACAAAATGAATTTTAGTTTATATCCAATATTTCTTATTTTTTTCTAACTCTTAGTCTTATAAACAGTTATAAAGAAAAACATGAATATTTAAAAGATTTTAACAATTATGATCAGAATGCAATACTAACATAAATATTTTTTTACAAAGTCCTTACAGTAATTTTAAGTACATGTTACTTGAATTATGGGTTTCATATCAGAACACAATATGAGTTATAATACATGTTACATAACATGTCTCTCAATATCCTAACATTGTTTCACTTATAATTATTGCATGTTGTATTATTATAAGTGTTACAATTCTTGTGTGCATGACTGCAGTCTTATACTTTCTTTATATAACACATGAATTAAGGATAACTTCCTAAAATTTCTTACAGAAAATAAAATTATTTTCATAAAATTTCTTTTTTATTATTCTTCTCAAAAACAAATTGCTGCGACAGTCTTGAAAATAGAGACAATATATAACAATGTTCTATGTCGAAAACAAAGTAAATATCAAGTAACTGAATTTAAAACACAAACGGACCGTCTCCAAAGCAATATGGTCCTCCCTCTGAATATCATCAGTTTGTGTGGGATGTTTACATTTGTCTCCAATTTAGCAGAAAAATCACATTCTTCATTAACCTGGAAAATGAAATTCATTTACTATACATAATCTACATTTCCAACACTTATGTATTTGATTGTTCTTTTCAGATAGGTATTCATAGATATTTCAAGGGATCAACATATCCTTATAAGTTAAAGACAGTACTTATATTAGACCAACCTAGAAATGCAGTTAATGCAAGATTATAATTCAGTTAGATTTTTTAATTTAGAAACAAGTGTTGGTTATTTAATGGCTTATAATTGCTTCCTATGTGATAAATCATTCTTTACAGTTTTGATATTGAGAATAACAGCGTAAGTGGACTGGTTAACATATATATTATTATATTATGTAACGATTTACCAGACAACACATTCCAGTTATATATATCTAAATACACTTTTAACATCACCAGGGCTATGCAATTTCTTACCAAAGTCGTTTTGAATCCGTAGCTAAGTCTCTTATACTACACAGCATTGTGTTTTGACAAAGTGTCAGGCAATCATTGTTTATAACAATAATATAATATAGAATAATTTGATTAACAGTTACAAATCATTTGGAAATGTTGGAATTTAAATATTGTCCGCCTATTGTATTGTTAAAGGAAACAAACCACAACGATCTGTATGGAAGTCCTGAAACAACATCCCCTTGAAGGGGCGTACCTCCAGCACTATTATTTGTTGAGAATTGAGTACCGCTCAAGCCGGTGCTAGGGGGCGTGAGGGATGTTGCACTTATTCATTATTCCTCATGTACAGACTCGATCAAACCGAGTCTGCAATTCTTATGTTATTTTGTTGTGAGAAATGCTTTCGAGAGATCACTTTGTTTCCAGATTTTTATTATGAGTGTACGCTGAGTGCCGGTGTTTGGGCGAAGGATCGCCAGAGACTTATATATCAAATAAAGCTATGTGCTTTAACTAAGGATTTAGGGAATATTGTTCTCGTTGTATATTTGTCTATGTTTCAATATGTATAGATGAGACTACGTATAATAAAGAAATAAAATAATACAGTTTAATGAGACAATTTTCTGTAGTGATACATTTTGTAAATACTTGTATTCTTTTATACGGTCAAATAAACAAAAGTTGAATTTGGTTTGTGACGATGGATGTTGGCAATAGTTCACTGCAAAGATCTGATTCACAGTGTCAAAACTAGTGTACATAATTTGAAATGACCATAAGTTGAATGAATATTACTAACTTAAAAATAATTTACTGATTTATAGTTACAAGGTAAGATATAAAAAGACATTCCATACAGCTAACTCACTCCCTTCCATTGCACTGCAAACGCCAAGTTGCAAACAAGATCTTTACTTTGCATATAGATCTAGATGTAAAAAAAGAAATAAATGTTTACTTTTCACTGATTTGATTCTTCTGAAAAAATGATTGTAATATATTGGACAATTTCGGTAATATATTGGACAATGTAACCTTATTTGGATTTTGACGAGGTTTATTAGCAATATAACGCTTAACTCAAGCTGAAAAAAAGAGAAAATTCCAAAGAAATTGTTTCTATCATACTTTTACTTCCTTTCTTCATAATTGAAGTTTTGATTGTGGATAAAAAGGTAACGCATATTCGAATAAGGTAAAAGATTAATCATACCTGTAGAATCAATTAACAGCTACGATCAGCTGATTGATCTTCGCCCAAATGAACGATTTCATTTTTTAAATTATATTTTTTTCGAAACTTTTTCATTTTATACGCCCAAGCGTATTGGCGTTTCGGTAGATACGCCACTGACTTCTTATTTCTGTAAATATTTTTATCCAGTTTCTGTAGATCTATACAGCAGTTCAAAGCGTTCAGCACTGCTTGAAACAACAGTATACATGTACTTAGATCTACTTGCTATCCGATTTAAATATAAAGAAACAAAATATATCAATTGAAGAACTATACAAACAATTTTAAATTCATTTATCTTAGCATCTAAATAAACCCGACTGCCCAGAAAAATCTACATTCTCACATATCTACTCCTTTTAAAAAGAAAAGAGACACGTTATGCCATTGTGAACTACAACAACATGTCGACTCAGTTCTATACAGTACTGTAAATAAACCCATTTAATAAAAATAAAATTATGATTACTAATGAAGTAAATGTTAAATCTACTTGATTAAAGTTTATACCGTTATTTTCTTCAATTTAAAAGTAAAGACGCTTACTTGTTGTTGTTGTACTTGAATTAGTGCCCTCGCGCGAATGCTCATTATGACGTCAAAAATTGTCACAATTCTATTTTTAGACACGTTCTGAATTAGAACATTTTAATTATTAAAGCATCATTACTTATTGAATTGCGTAAATCTAACATCAGTTACATTGACCAAAAACATACCCAAGTACTCAAAAACTCAAATACTTTCCACAGACGCTTGGGGTTTGGAGCTCAAAACGCCTTTAAAATCCAAATAAAATGCATATTTGTCAATCCCAGCACATGTACTGATCATATATATCAAAAAAACTTAATATATGCCGTTTTGAAAAAAAATCATATTTCAACATCTATAATAATACACAAGATAAAAATGTTCGCCGGAAAAAATCCGCACCCCTACTGTCATAATCACCATGTATTTTAATCCATTTCCAATATTTTCACATAATCCTTTGGTCCATCGACACATGTGGCCCCAGTTTTGCCGTGTGCAAAATGCGCAGCGCTTTTAAGTTTGGGAACCACATAATCGGATAGCTTCGTTCATAGCCGTCTGGTCCATTGAATTTATCGAAAGTTTTTGTCGTTGAAAAAAAACGGCGAGAATATTGATGTTTATTTCGGCTGTTGTGTTGTTTATATTACCGTTGAAGTTTAAAATTGACCATCATCGTGAAGAATTATATCTTCTGTGTCGATGGACCAAAGGATTATGTGAAAATATTGGAAATGGATTAAAATACATGGTGATTATGACGGTAGGGGTGCGGATTTTTTCCGGCGAACATTTTTATCTTGTGTATTATTATAGATGTTGAAATATGATTTTTTTTTCAAAACGGCATATATTAAGATTTTTTGATATATATGATCAGTACATGTCCTGGGATTGACAAATATGCATTTTATTTGGATTTTGAAGGCGTTTTGAGCTCCAAACCCCAAGCGTCTGTGATACTTTCATGTTGTCTAGTCAGAACGACTACAATAAGTTTATTGTATTTGAATACTGACGTTCAAGTAATAAGTGTTCAACTCGTACATAGAACGCCATCGCTGAACACAGGTATTCAAAATATAACGCGCAATCCTTATTTACAGTGTATTTATCCGCTCATTTTCGGTTACAAAAAGGAAAAAAAAAACACGCGCCGGCGTAGTTTCCGTTTACTACACCAGTTATTCACCAAACATAATTTACTTGCATGATTGCGATTCTATGCCTTTATTCAATCAACATTAGCGGACTTAAAATGACTATAGGCATATAAGTTTTGACACGTTGTAGATACCACATTTCCTAGAAAAAGAAACTAAAATAATAAAAAAATCACCAGGTTACTAACTGTCTTCGGTTAAATATTTTTCAAGGATATAAAATAATTATTATTGGTAAGACTATATTCAACGACACGTAAATTTTACTGAGGGGATTCCAATTTGCATAGGAATTAGTAACATTGACAGTTAAGCTGCTATCTTACCACTTTCAGATTTTCAAGTCAACATCTGATAGAGATTTTGATACGACTATATACTAATATAGACCATTAATTCTAGGGTATGACTTGACAAGAAAAAAACTTTAAACAATAGTAAAATTAAAACCAAAGTTGTATGTTCCCTTTCGTACATAATTTTTCATTTTTACCATACTGTATAGATATTGTTTCCCATTTTTACCTTTTTTATTATTTATTTCAATAATAATATTTAAATGAGTCCAAAGGTATGTACGTTGATTATCAATTTATGTCTACCTTGTTTATTTTATCTGTAGGAAAGCCATTACTTACAAACCTTAATAAATATTCTGTGTAGTATTTCATGTACATAAAAAAGCTCTTTGCTTATGATCAGATAGACACCAAGTATAGGTAACAGCTATTAACAGCATGTTTACACAGATTTTAGAGCTGTCATTGATTCAGTACAAGACATAAAAGAAGACTTTAACCTACGTCAACTTACATATATTTAATAATAAAAAAGCAAAATCACATCCTATGGATGATAAACAGAGATGCTAGGATACATTGGATATTTATTTCAACATAATATGGAATAAATTCACAAATTATTGGTTATACAACAAAATTATCGATATTAACACTCGGTCAAACATTTTGGTTTTTCTACAACCCAATATAGTCCTTTAAAGAAAGAAGGCACAGGCTTACTGTTCAGTTCTCTTTATTCGTGTTACCAAAAGTGACTTCCATGTATCGCATTCTAATACTATTTGCTGAATGTAAAAAGACATGCGTATGTAAATTTCAACGATTTAAACCGTTGTTTTAACTTCACCCCCTTGATCTCAGAGGGACTTTAACGAGGATTACTGTTACAGTTATCAGCTGCGACGAGTTGATTAAGACCTTTTTATCATGCTCAAAACATCTCAAACTTTTCCGCAAACATTACATAGATTCCTTGCAGACCGAAATTAAAGAAACACCAGATGACAGTCTGTTATTCAATATTTGTAGAAAACGTTATCCAAACGAACACTCTATTCAAAACTGACTGACATATAGAAAATTTACTGAGCAGAAAAATGCGCCGTACGTTATCACTGATATTTTCTGCGCCATACGTTATCATTTCTGGAAAATGCCCCGAAATTAATATTTTACAGCCGTAAATCTAGCCAGAATCGGCATGCATGATTAGATGACGACATATTACATCTTTTTAAAGTCAGTGGTTTGAGTTTATACGCATATATGTAAAAGAAACAGTGAATTTGAGTGAAGAAGCCGTACGTTACCACGATGTTACCAGTGGAAAATTCTTTCGCTTCGAATCTGGTGACGCGCATTTCAGATGAAGTACGGGACGAAACATCATGAAATAAAATCATATGAGCCGGAAAAACTGTGGAGAAGGTTATTATATGTACTTTTACACTAGAACATCACGAATTTCGCAGAAAAAGGATAAACCTTACTTTTCTGCTGAATCCGCCATCTTGTTTGTTTGGGTAACGAACGGCGTGATTCTCCCCCGTGATAGGTGGGGCTGTTGGGGGTAAAAGGATGGTTTTAATAATGTCGATAATCTAGTATAATAATAAGAAGAAATGATTTACGCAATTATTACTGCTGTTGTTGTTGTTTTTTTCAGAGCCGGTAGGTGCGATTACAAAAGAAAAAAAACATCTGCAGTGGCGGTGATCTCCACTTAAATAATAACGTAAGTGATCTTACTTATTTCGTCCTGTCATACTGAAATCAAAATAATATCGGTCTGAGCGGCGTTTATCGACTATTAGATATCCATTTGCAGTTCTGATGCAAAATAAAGGTAAACGTGAAATCCCCCCCCTTCCCAATGTTTGCATTCTAAACGAACAATTTTATATGGATCATTTAACGTTCGATGATTGTATATGGGGAGTTCAATCTATAGTAAGTTCAAATGCTGGCAAATATATCAGTTTCACGCTTCAAATTAAAATCAATTCTTCCTTTACAACAAAACAAAGCGTAGAAAAGAAACAAAACAATAACAAACAAACAATTATAGTTCCAACATAGTATTGAAAGCTTTGAAAATCGAAGTAAAAACAACAAAAAAACCTAGCCTATCGGACCTGGGAAGAAAAATATGACCAGATTGATAAAAAAACCTTGTGTTCATCTTAATTGCGTCAAAAAACAAAAAATGACCCTCTTTAAAAATATACTTTAAATTAAAAGAAGGCCGGAAACTCCAGATTCGAGCCTACGAGCACGGGATTCATTTCCTTGGCCGTTGTGAAAACACTTGTCTACACAATTAAAAAAAATCTTTTATCACTTATTCACGTTTGTATTAAGATACAAAATGAGACCGACCCCAAGTCTCTAGCCCTTCATGAAATATATATAAGGAAACGAGCGCATTTGTTATAAAAATCCCTGGTAGACAAAATTGTGGCACAATGATTCGGTACGTAAACATAGACTAGCTGAGTACGGGTCAAAATCACTTGAATTTACTAAATAATGTTGTTTTTTTTTAAACATTTAATATGAACACAGGGTTTTTTATCAATCTTGTCATATTTCTTCTTCCCAGATTCGATACACGTGTCTGAGGTCAAATTTAACATTACGCACATATGCACGTTTTTCCCTCTCTGATAAAGTAACTAAAAGTCTAAGTATAAATCATGAACAGGATAAATTAGACTGGGACTGCAACATTTTTAATTATGCCCTTTTACATGTCCTTTATGGATTTTATTATTTCTCTGTTTTTCCGATATATGAGTGAATGAGTAGAACCGCATACCTCCAGTAAGCTAGCTTCTTTGCATGAAAAATTCTTATTGCCTGGTAGGATTGGTACCACGAAGCGACGTACGGCAATTTACAATTCGACAACAGAGGACACGATATCTAAACCAATTAAAAATTCTACTTGACAGAAAGATTATGAACCTACGATAAAACTATTTCAGGTGTTGAACATGGGTGTAGACCTACAAACGTATCGTGGGAGGATAGGCACGATTAAATGTACATTTAGCAAAGATGTCGTCAAATCACAATGTCATATTTACTTCAGTGACTCCATCAAATGCGTTGGTAGTTTTATTTTTGTTGGTCTTTTGCTTGTTATGGCTGGCATTGAATCAAATCCTGGTCCTTGGACAATTGGTAAGAATAACATTATTACTAATGCCATTGTTGGCATATTTAAGCTACAGTCAGTATACAATTAATTATTTGTAATTCAATAGTGTTCTCTAAAATATGAATGTGTAAATTTTGGACAAGAATACTGCTTATAAATCACATTTTGAGGAGCTGCTTGCGAGGCGAACATCTTTTTTAAAAATCTATACGAGCTTTAAAGTGACATTATGCTCATATTTTCATACTCAAGTTACAGCTGAATTGATTTTATATTTCAAAAGATTAACTGTTTTAAATGGTGTTTGACCAACAGTTGATATTGGAAAATATTTGGGATAAAATTATAAATCTGCCTAAAATATAAAAAGACTGCCCACTCTTTTTATAAACTGAGCGTTAGAGGTAAATTCTAATAGATATTTACAGGGGGGGGGGGGGGGGGGGGGGGCTTGTGCGATAGCTTGCACTTTCCTGTATCGAATATAAACAGGCTAAACAATACAGAGCCGTCATTTTCAACCATGTCCGTTATCACGTTCTTTAGCGATTCTTTTTTGTCTATATTGGTACAGAAAGAAATGAAATTATGTAACCTGCTAGTGTGGCTGAATTGTGTCGGGCTTCGTACTTTGAAACGTTTCCTTCCTTTGTTGATCTTTGTTATCATTTTAGAGTTAAATATATTTCACTCGTGATCACAACACCGAAACTAACAAATAGTATCAATTTGAATGATAATGTTGCTAAATGTATTTGCCTGGTAATAATTAACCTATCATATCAAGCGTTATCATATAAATGAAATCAGATTTGTCCAAAGGTAAATGAAAACACGTTTAAACTGTACATAATTAGGGTTATGATACATGCCTTACTACAATTTATCTGTATGGCGGTATAACAAATATTACAAAAACTTGGCTTGGTGCACCATTAACTGGTTACTTCCCAAGTAGTAGTGTTTCTGCAAACTGTTCCAAGTCGGTGCCCATCTGTGTTCCTCAAGGTATATGCCTTGTTTTATTTTTCATGTTAATTGTGGGAAAACGTGTTTTGTCGGTATGTCCCATTTTGTTGTTAACGGTAACTAATCCCAATTCAGTTATTTTTCAAATTTAAACCAACAACTCCTTCCCCCTTCACTGAAT
>NW_026865221.1:0-17438 GCF_026571515.1 Ruditapes philippinarum
GCTTTTTATAGACTCCTTTGAAAATAATAAAACAATCCTTTTAATAACATTCGTGGAAAACAAACTACATATGTTCTTAGTTGTTTCAGCAAAATATATTGTCCAATAAAAAAGAAATATTTCAAGCATAACAAGAATGACTTTTATGTATTTTCAAATTTTAGTTCAAGTTTGTTGATTTCCATTAACATTTATATCATATATAAATGACAAATTTCATTTTATTTTCCATATTTGCACACGTCATTAATGCACTCAACGTTTAAACCAGATAAATCTATTATCAAAATGAAACATTACGTTAATATGTATTCTTTTATTATATATTTTCAATAAAATAAAATTGTGAACGGAAAAGAAAAATGTTTCCGCTGAGGATTGAACTCAGGACCTTCCGCGTGTTAAGCGGATGTGATAACCACTACACCACGGAAACAGTTGACTAGTTTACTTTAGATGTGATATTCGATCTTCTGTTATATCAGTTCTTTATCTTTAATACAATGTAATGGTGAATTTACATGCAAAATACAACCGCAAAACTTTACACGAGTTGCCAATATCAGGAGACAGTACACCATTGAAACAGTCGCCTAATGCTGCTGTGCATTGATTTGATTATCGCTCTTTTTTCAAGATTTTAGCTATGTTATATTTAGGATACATAGCAGTAAAATATAGCATACTTTTAAATTCAAAATTGTAAAGGGAAAACGATATTTGTGCAATGTTATATTTTCGACAATAACAGCTTTCACAAAGCGTGGATACAATGCAATGCATATGCCAATAATCACAACTTATTGTCCACCTTTTACCCGTCTGTTCTTTTTTTAAGAGTATTTTAAACCCACTTTTATAAACAGTAAAGTTAGGGACTGAGGATACCTGACTTTTATACGTTTAATATGAAAATTGTTTGGAAATTAATATTTGTTTTACAATTCCTTAAGCGATTTAGCTTTATCCAAATATACCACGTTATAAAAAATGTGTAAGTTTCGTAATTTTAATTAAGTCTGTTAATGGGAGATAACTAAAACTTCAACATGGCTAACGACCAAAATATTGGCTTAAAGCAGAAATAAATATATTTAATCTAATCAAGTTCTCTCAATATACATTCAACGATTGTTTACCAAAATGAATTTTGCTTGATCAAGATAGAAATATCAATAAAAGTACTTGCAATAAACTTAAAGCCGCCTAAAAAGGGTGATGTTTTATCCATAAAGAAAAACATTGTATTTTCCATTTCACGGGTCATGTACGAGGGGAGGTCAGAAAATATCAGGACTTTTGACTCGTTCTCGAAAACCACTCATCATTTTAAAACAAATCGTTCTACTCTTTTTCAAAATATTAAAATATTCTCCACCTACGTCTACGCACTTTTGCCATCTTCGTGGGAGTTTTTGTATTCCCGCTGTGAACCATGACGTAGACCTATGTTTTATGTAATGTGATACAGCAGATATCAAAGCCGCCCTTGTCCTATATTTTTTCCAGCAAGCAATTTTTTCAGTTCTGGAAACGAATAAAAGTCACAGGGGGCGAGGTCTGGGCTATAAGGAGGGTGAGACAACAATTGCCATTTGTAAGAGTTGATAACCTCCACCGTAGCTGCGGCGGTATAGGAGGGGGCGTTATCGTGAAGAAGGATGACATTTTTCTGTGCTAACCTGGGACGCATTTGCTTCAGCTTTTCTCTGAGATTTTTCAGAATTACTTCAGAATAGTACTTGGCGGTGACAGTTTGACCTTTTGGCATAAAATGAGTAAGTATCATTCCTCGTGGATCCCAAAAGGCAACAAGCATGACTTTGCCAGCCGAAGGAGACAGCTTAAACTTTTAAGGAGTTGGTTAACCAGCTCGTTTCCACTGCTTTGACTGAGCTTTTGTCTCAGGTTCGGAATAATGAACCCACATCTCATCTCCAGTGATAATGCGGTTCAAAAACTTATCTCGTTCATGATTAAAACGACTTAAATGTTCTTTTGCATTGGTTACTCTGGTTGCCTTTTGATCTGCTGACAGCTGTCTAGGCACCCACCTGGCACTTACCTTGCTCATGCCTAGGTGTTCATGTAAAATCTTGTGTGCCGATGCCTTACCGATGCTAAACTTGTTGGCTACCTCCTCCAAAGTTACTCGACGAATTTTGTTGACAAAAGCTTTAACATTTGCTACCATTGTTTGGGTCACCGCCTCAGCTGGCCGCCCAGTCCAAGGCCTGTCACAAACACTTGTTCTGCCTTCACGAAATTGAAAAACCCAGTTTTTGAGGGTTGAACGTGATACACATTTATCAGAAAATCGTTTTCTGAGCCTCTGAAAGATGTGGCAGGGCTTTTCACCTTCTGCAAACCAGAGTCCATGATAGACGAAACACCTATCATATATCAGAGGGCAAAATACTGTGTATACACAACTATCATTGAAAATAAACTGACCATGTTATAGTCTGATTTTATTTACCTGTCAATTATGAATACATTATAGGACTCATTTAAATATTCGATCCCACTTCGGTTTGGTCCGTGTAGTTTACGAGAATTAATGTGGAGTATATTAGTCATGGATTGAAAGTCACGCCAGCTTAATGTAAAGGTTTTCGTTAATTCACAATAGGACAGTCGGTAAAGAGAATGACTGATAATTGAGAGGTCTGTGGTTCGATCCTTACTGTTGCCATTGTTTTAGTACTCTTTCTTTATTTTTGCAGTATATTTTAATGGAACAGATTTGTAGTATGTTTTACGGCATTGAAAAGACATTTATTGATTTTAATCCGTTTTAATTTTAAACATGAATTCTTAAAAGACATGTTATTTAAAAAGAGTATATACATAACAAAATTAAGTAAAACATAAACAAAACGAACAACATAGAATAATCATATATAGATTCAATAATGTTGAAAGTAATAATAAGAAAAAAACATGAACTTAAAACACGTGTTGCACTTAGATTATAAACTCGAGATTTACGCTTTTGTGCTATAACGCTGAGTACACTTAGTTTAGCGATACAAATTAAATTAAATTCCATTGTATAGCGTACATCTCACGGAACTTACCGAACATCTACCGAAGATTAATATACTGTGTGCATCGACCGTGTAATCAGTATGTAATTGACAGGTTAATAAAACCAAACAATATTGGCGAATGAATGTAGTTTTCACTAATATATAATGTGTGTATATAGCTGCACGTGGAAAGAGAGAAGCATGAAAAGTCCGGATATTTTCTGACCGTCCCTCGTATGTTGTCGATTAAAAGCCCGGTCACACAGCCTTTCGCGTCTGTATCGCGGTTAAAATTTCGCGATTTTTTTTGCCCGCGGTTGCCCGTGGTGGAAAATGCGCAAAATTGGCGTACCCGCGTTTTACCCTTGGTATGCCCGCGGAACAGACGCCGGCGACTGTTCTGCGTCCTTATCGCGGGTGAAGCGCGGCGGTACCGCGGCCTACCACGGGTATAATAAAGCAGCCGAACCGGGCTGTAGAAATCATAACCGCTCAAGACACAGTCCCGTGAAAATCAATCTATGGCACCGAAGAAGAAGCCCACGTCGAGTTCCCCGGTCAAGAAGAAGAAGCAGCGTGCGAGCAAGAAGCCGAGGGCGAAGGCAGCAGTTGAAGGCAGCCCAGTGCCTGTGGAGGCCGCCAAGAAGCCCGAGGCAGGAGTCACAGTGGAGGTGCAAGCTGTCGCCCACTCTGCTGCCGAAGTTCCGAGTCAATGAGGAGCTGATGGACCTGTACCACTTGGTTCTGATGCTGCTGGAGCAGCAAGACGAGGTCATTACGGTGACAGGGATCAATGTTCACCCCTTGACGTCTGGAGCACAACTGACGAATGCTCGCGCTTTTTATATACCTAAAATCAGACGTTTTACGGACGCGATTAGGCCGTGGACAATCGTATTTGGGACATGTACAAGACGCAATTGAACGTGATTAGGCCGGTATTGGGGTGCACTGTTTACGCGGAGAAAAGCGTTTGTCCGTGCTTACACGCGGTACACACGCTAATGCACGTGATAACAAAGCGGTAAAGACGCGGAACAAACGTGCTATGACCGTGCTCCACCCGCGATTACCCGCTAAAGTTTGGCGTCCTACCGCGTGTTACCACGTTTTAACCGCAGCCGTAGCACGTCCTAGCACGTTCGTTCCGCGTCTGTACCGCGTCTTTACCGCGTGTGTACCACGTGTACCGCCCGCGATTACCCGCGGTCTAAATTTTTGGGCAGCCCAAAACTTTTTCGCGCGGCCAACCGCGTGTGAATTTCTTACCGCGTGTAACGACGGGTAACGTACGGCTGTATCGCGTTTTTATCGCGACCTCAAAGCGTCCAACAACGTCTGCTTCACGGGCAGAAATTTTTGGCCGTTATTCGGCCGCGATACGCCCGTGGAGGGCTGTGTGACCGGGCCTTTTTAAGCACAGAATATTTATCTACTTACACTTTATTCAATGTGTTATAAAAATCAAAGGTTCCTATAATATGTATTGTTACATGATCTATTTTTATTTTGTAAAAGCAAAACGAAAATGTTTCCAAGGATGATTTAACGGATAGGTTTGACAAATACACACTTGTCCAATATAGTCAGTATTGTTCTAAGCAATGTATTAAGACCTTTTTATTTCACACTACCATTTTAAAGCATTTTGACAGAACTTTGTTACTTCCAATACAGTAAGGAATTTATTTGAATTTTCAGCTACATCGGGTACGACATGTACGATATGCATTTGATTAAGATATTTTAGACACAGAGAAAACGAGTCTATATGGGATACGATATGAATTTGATATGAATTTTGTGGACTTTGAAACTTGAAACAAGGCTGAATGATATAATCCAATAATGATTTTTATTGGAACGTCACACGGTTATAAAATATGAATTGTATCAAATTATCAAACATGAATATCATATTGATTTAATTTAACGATAATTTAACAATAACATGTTTCTCCTTAGAACTGAAAAGAGTTAAACAGATTAGAAAACAACAACACCACAGAAACAGTTGAATACACATCTTGTGCCTGTTTTATTTGACACTAAGTAATATCACTTTGATTTGTACATAGTACATCATCATAAACATCATATAATTTCAGAGTAACAAATATATTTCATCGCGAAGTAAGCAGAGTCAGAAATGTTATATTAACTGCAATAATAACATTCACCAAGGGAGGATATGATGCATATACATGTATTTGCCAATATTAACAGTCTTATTGTCGGCCTTACATTCGAACGAGTAGAGATGCCTTTTACGTAGTATTATAATTCTTTGCTCTGACAATTTAATGTTGATGGCTGAGAACGTAAAAGTGAGTTTATGTTTAAAAGATATTTGATACAATATGGAGAAAAATCGATTTTGCTTTACTTAGATATGATGAGGACTAATATCATATTATAATATAATAAAAACAAGGTATTCAACTTTCGCAGGGCCTGCAAAGCCTGGCTAAGGAGGTCGAAGCCTTGCGTTTCAGACACACTTTCTGGTAAAATGATCATTATATAGATAATTTGATCTCAAAAGTTAAATATTTCTGTAACATAAATCATTCCTTTGGCATCTCTAAAAGCAAAAACAAAACGCGCAATTTCTAAATTTTACTTCATAAATGACAATCAATAGTATAATCTAGAAAATAAAGTAACCTATCTTTTTTCTAATCTATCAGAATTACAAACAGTATGATGTTCGTGACAAAGGCAAAAAATGACGAAATAGATAAATATACGATAGATCATTATGTAACCAATATGTAGATCGATAGATTACAAAATTAGAAAATTAGATTTTCGATTTTTACGTTTAACGCGTGTGCAAAGTTTTCTGAATGCTTTTTTATGTATATTAACTAATGTGATTAGTCCTTTTAAAGCATCAATCTTCTGTGCCAACTGATTTCCACAATAAGATATCAGTTTTTATGTTGTAGTCAGTTCACTCACAAAAAAAACAGATTATTCCAAAAAGTATTTTCTGTAATCTAAGCAAACCAAGTTGTTAAGAAGCATAATTTCGATAACAAAAATGCTATTTGTTTTACAATACTATAGTTACAGATTAATTGGAAATCATTTTGTATGACAATACTTTGATGCACATGAAGCATTTGTTGAATGGTACATCAAAGTCAATATATTTACATTGTATAACTAATACAATTACATGTCTGAATGAATCGTATTGGCTGCAATATTTAGCATCTTACAATCTATTATATGGCTAAACTTCTTAAGATAATTTTTATCTAATTAAATATATTGCAACCGTCGTTTGAAATAACTTTTCTTTTATATCAATCATTAATCTCTATGTTTAAAGATCAATAAAGACTTAATACCCCATGTTTCAATCGCTTTGGCTGATATATGAATGAAATACTTTTTAGTAATCTAACCATATTGAATTGCAAAATGAATATAAGTATTAACGGAATATGTCTGTGTGCTATCTCAAGGGAAATTATCAATCTAACGCGCAATCATGATGCCATTAATCAACACAATTTTGTTTTATCAAATCCGTTTTTCTAGATATTTTGAATAATTGTTTTTACAATAATAAACCATTCCCATGGTAATATAAATTAATATTATACAAACAAATCGTGTATATCAAATTTTAAACCTCCATAATGTCGTCAAAAACATACAAAGAAGACAAATTATAATGCTAACAGTCAACATTAGTCATTGCACAAAAGACAGATTACAAGAATATAAATAAGGTGCTGACGAAAGTCAAACGAAATAAGAAAAACATTAATTATAGTCATTCATCAGATTTATCGCTAATTTCCAAGGAAAATTGATGTTTGTATATGTGTGAATTAGTTTTGTCTCAGAACTAATGTATTGTTTTCACAGCAGAAGCTTTTTATTACATGTGTTGCATCATTCATTTCATAAAATCGTTCAATCAATTCTTATGAAGAAAATGTACGCCAAACGATTACTTCTTACATTGTATCTATTAAAACAGTTGTCATAAAACCTGATATAAGTAACAATTGTTCTTTTTAATGTCATTTTGCGAACAAAACGCTTCAAAATTAGAGAAACAAACATTTATATTCTAATATAAAATAAGTAATAACACGCCATCACTGTTCATAATCCCCTTCTGCTTAGAACAGAAGGACGTAAGAACGAGTTTTATGTTGCATTTATAAACTTTAAATGTGTTCTGTTTAATAGTTTATGTAAACAGAAATATACATATAAGAAAACATTGAGTTAAAAGGCATTCCGTAAAAAATCAAATTTATCTTATCTTTTTTTTTATTTTTTTTTTTTTTTTTTTTTTTTTTTTTTTTGGAACCACGTTTAAGGCCCTTTTATTTACTTTTCCTTTTTACATAATACATTCATTTTACATTTTTCAATTAATTATTTTACATAACATACGTTACAAACTAATATATATGTTGTTGTAGACATTTTAAAATAATTTCAAAGAGCTTAAACGTGAATCTCTTTAAGAAAAAGTTAAGAGAAAGGATATTATATTTTAAACAAGATAGAGTTTTGTTAAATCAATTTTTAAAAAAAAAAAATCTTGAGTCAGTTGGAAAAATGCTGACAATTTGGGGAGGTGCTATAATATAAAAGGATAATTTGCAAGAGAATAAAAAAACTACGATAAGATAAAAAAAATGGTAATATTAAGAAAGAAAGGCTGCTTTGGTAATATACTTCTGACATATCATCAATCAGTTCTTATAACATTATTAGAAAGTTATTCCACTTCCTGTTGAAATCATCAAGAGAATCATTTTGAAATGCTATGTATTTTTCTAAAGATATTCTATCAATCAATTTTCTTTTAAACACAAGATTATTTGGTATTTTCTTTTTTGTTTTACAACTATATATATAATATTTGGTAAATAAGAGAATATATGATAAAATTTTATTTCGTGAATGAAAAAAGGACAAAAATTTGTCTTGGGTTGCAAGTATACCAATTTCAACCAACCATTTAAACAATTCATTCCAGAAAATTTGTGTTTGTTGACAGGTCCAAAATATATGTTCTATGCTATCTATTTCCATATTACAAAAATCACAAAGACTAGACTCCACTAATTTACATCTAAAGAGAAATTTGTTAGTTGCAATATTTCTATGTAGGAAATCAAAATAAAAATTTTGCAAAATATTATACTTACAAATATCAAACGCATTCAAATATATTCGTTGCCAATTGAAATTTTTATCTGGAAATACTGCCTCCCATTTTAACTGGGATTTTAGTTTTTCATTCTGGTATTTTAGCTTTCTTTCTTTTTGAACCTGTGTTAATTTTCTATTTAGGAGATGTGTTTCTGTTTTTTCTAAAAGCTCATAAATATTTATTTCCTCAGTTGTTACAGAAAGAATGACATTATCTAATTTTCTTTTCCAACATGTTGGGATTGAAGAGATAAGTCTATGGTAATTTAAAAACTCAGTATTAGGAATGTTATATTCAGTTTTTAATTGACTAAAAGTTTTAAATTTTTTTTGCGTTTATATCATAGATATCTTTTACATGGTATATATTATTGTTTCTCCACTGTCTGAAATAAAGAAGGCTATTGTTATTTTTTATGTTTGAATTTTGCCAAAGAATTTGTTCTGAAATATTTTTTGGATTTTCATTAAAATTGATTTCACTCCAAGCTACTATTACTTCGTGTATAAATTCATTTTTAATTTTAAATTTCAATATATCTTTTGTGTTTATATTGCATTTAAATATAGATATTCCACCTAAATGATTTATATTTTTCTTTATTATTTCTTTCCACAACCCATCATTTGAATCGTTTATTATTCTTTTTATCCAGTTCGATTTTATTGAGTTCAAAAAATATAGGAATGTCAATCATATTTAGACCTCCGTTTTTGTACTCCTGTATTATTACATCCCGTTTGACTTTATCCCTTTTTGAGCTCCATATAAATTCATAACATTGTTGTTTAATTGTATTTACAGTTTTATTTGGAGGATTGGGTAGAACAGAAAACAGGAAAGTTAATTTTGGAATTATTAATGATTTCAATACTGAGATATTACCAATTGTTGTGAGATGTCTAGCTTTCCATCTGTTTATGTCTATTTGGAATTGAGATAATCTGTTATCGTAATTTAATTTGAGGATATGGTCCGTTTTTGAATGAAATGTTATTCCTATTGTTTTGACACTTTCTGATGTCCATGAAATATTACTATATTTTTTTCTACAATATATAAGGTCGTGCTGGTTTCGCAGTGGGCCTATTCTTAGAGCTGTACATTTACTATAATTAAGATTTAGACCCGAGATGAATGAAAATTGTTCAAATATATATAACATTTCTTTGAAACTGTTATTTGTACCATCTAATAATATTGTTGCATCATCAGCAAACATGCTGTTTTTTACTTCTATATCAAATATATTAAATCCTTTAATATTTGTATTTTCTCTTATTGCTATGGAGAGGAGTTCAATTGCTAAAATAAAAATGTAAGGAGATAAAGGACAGCCTTGTCGGACTCCTTGTCTGATATTAAATGAGTCCGACAAGAAACCATTGTAAAGAATACAACTTGTTGGATTTTTGTATAACAATTTTACCTACACTTTATCTTATCGCTAAATTCAAATGAATAAAAAAACGAAAAAAAAACGGAAACCCTATAAAAACCCGACAGCACCGGCTTAAACAAACAAAATGTATACACAGATATATTTTGAAGAAAAAAACATGTGCCACTTGGTTGTGAACGAAATTGTGTACTTTCATTTAAATCTTCTACGAACATGTCTACAAGAGCTTTACTCCAAACATAACATTTAAAATTCTGTCTAGTTGAATAAATCATACCGTGACATTTCTAATGTTTGTTTATACCTACGCCAGACTTTTTTCATTATAGAACACTTAAAGGATGACATTCTGCTTTCGGGCGAATCTCTTCGACAATCGTTAATTTGTCTTACAATTTTATCTCAACATCGACTTTATCGAGACAGATAAAGTGCTTTTGTCATCTTCATATTTTTTTCTCAAAACCTTTGCTTAATTTTAATGTAATATAACATATTGCTTATTATCACTTTTTCACAAGAAAATGATAATAATTACAGTGTGTATTATCTCACAATAGTTCATCTGAAATATATGAAGTATTGAAATCAGGACACAGAGTTTCAATGTTTTCTGGTAAGTTGCTCTACTGTATAAAACATCGATGGCAATCAGGTGTTTATACATTACAAGAATAATGTAGGATAAGTATAACTATATTATTCACACACGGAAACAAGTTTGTCTTAAGTAAAATCATTAATGATTATCAAGACAGGTGTAGCACAACAACACTAAGAAAAGGGGTCGGTCGTGAATACATGATAGGTATATGAGAAATGAATAATGGTAATACGTCCTTTCATTGTGAGTTATTCTAAATAAAACATTTTATCAAAATAGTATTTAAATTCTAATTGTTAAAAGCGTGTTTAATTTACACTTATCTATTACATGTTCATCGGTATTCAAACCAAACTTCCAGGCTTAGAAGTCCAGTTTCTTATTCAAACAAGCGTGTAAGTCCTTAAAAACAATTGCTTATCCATAAGACCACATCGTCAGTTTGCGTATGCAGTTCAAAACTAAAATGATTATATCATCGCCTTAGTGACGAACTAATGAAAAAAGTATAAATTTATTGACAAAAAAATCAAACATTCATATAATATTTTGAATATACGTTACCTAAAAATAATGAATAAAGTTGTGTAAACAGACAAGATATATGTTTCCGCTGAGGATTGAACTAAGGACCTTCCGAGTGTTAAGCGGATGTGATAACCACTACACCACAGAAACAGTTGACTAGTTTACTTTACATTTGATATTCGATCTTCTGTTATATTAGTTCTTTATCTTTAATACAATGTAATGGTGAATTTACATGCAAAAAAAAACACAAATTTCAAATTCCATGCATGTACGCATCAATTATTATGGACAAAAAAGTTCTGTAATCAAATATCTGCAGATAGAAGTAGACATTGCTTAAATAACTAATTCAATATTTAAAGTCATTAATAGGTTCTAAAATACAAAATAGTTCCATACTTTAACTCTAACCAGTTAAGCTAAATAATGTTGTTTTTTTAAGTTAATTACATTTATCCATACAAATTATTTGCATAAAAATGATGTATTTTTTAGAATCTGGAAGGATATGAGTCTAAATGACAGTTAGGATGCTGTTACACGTGCTAAACTAGCAGTATTGGACTCTTCAGTTAGTGAACAATTTACAAAGCTCATTAGTAGAATGCATGTTCCTAACACGACGAGTGAAGGGATGGAGATGGTCAGACGTGGAGAATTAGCTCTAATTTGTTAAACTATTCATTGCAATTTTGTAACTTATGTGAGTATATTTTCTTGAATAATACTAATTTCTGACTCTAATATGTGATAAGAGTAGCTGTCTTCAAATGACTTAAACCGGTTCGAAGTAAAAGAATTATATATAACCTCCGGCGGGACTCGGACCCGCAATCCCCGGCTTAGGAGGCCGATGCCTTATCCATTAAGCCACGGAGGCGGTTATGTGGTAATAATTGTTGAATACACATATTGTTTATATGCCATTTGCTGTAATATATAAGGGGAGATCTGTAAACTAAAATAAATAATAGAAAATTGCAGTCAGTTTTATTTATTCTGTACATTATAGACATCTCCCTCAGCACTATTCGGTATTCAATACTTAAATTATTAGAATCATTGCTAAATTGGGGAAAATAAACATTATTTATTGAAGGTCTAGATCGACGTTTTACACATACACAACATCTTTTTCACCTCTATTTACTTTCAAATTGAATATGTACTGTATATTTATAGAGCTTGCTGCTTATAGACTCCTTTCAAAATAATAAAATAATCCCGTTAATAACATTCGTTGGAAAACATACTACATAATTATTTTCTTAGTTGTTTAAGCATTAATAAGGTCCTATAAAGAAAGAAATATTTCAAGCATAACAAGAATGACTTTCGTGTATTTTCAAATTTTCTTTTAATCTTGTTCATTTCCATCAACATTTATAGCATATATAAATGACAAACATTTATATCATATATAAATGACAAATATCATTTTATTTTCCATATTTGCACACGTCATTAATGCACTCAACGTTTAAACTCGATACATCTATTATCAAAATGAAACATTACGTTAATATGTATTTTTTATTATATATTTTCAATAAAATAAAATTGTGAACGGAAAAACAAAATGTTTCCGCTGAGGATTGAACTCAGGACCTTCCGCGTGTTAAGCGGATGTGATAACCACTACACCACGGAAACAGTTGATTATTTTACTTTACATTTGATATTCGATCTTCTGTTATATCAGTTCTTTATCTTTAATACAATGTAATGGTGAATTTACATGCAAAATACACCCGCAAAACTTTACACGAGTTGCCAATATCAGGAGACAGTACACCATTGAAACAGTCGCCTAATGCTGCTGTGCATTGATTTGATTATCGCTCTTTTTAAAGATTTTTAGCTATGTTATATTTAGGATACATGCAGTAAAATATAGCATACTTAAATTCAAAATTGTAAAGGGAAAACGATATTTGTGCAATGTTATATTTTCGACAATAACAGCTTTTACAAAACGTGGATACAATGCAATGCATATGCCAATAATCACAGTTTATTGTCCACCTTTTACCCGTCTGTTCTTTTTTTAAGAGTATTTTAAACCCACTTTTATAAACAGTAAAGTCAATGTGGCCATACCACGTAACTTTTCGGGTACGGAGCAAGCCGATTTTTCACCCGATTCAGGTATGTATTTTATTCATAACTTATTTATTACTCAACTGATTTTGATCAGATATGGCGCAGAGTACCCCTAATTATATCAGCTTTCCAAGGTATATCAAAATTCTGAAAACCCCTGAATGGTTTTTGAGAACATTCGAGTATAGTTTATTTTTCATAGTCTGGGCCGTGGGGAACGGTACACACTCAATTGTCATAACAAGCGATTTCTAGCAAGTCATATTTTTTGTCACCATTTCATAGAAAAATACATGCTAAATCTGATAGAATTACTATGGCCAATGTATCTAGTGAATGCATTGATGTTTTAGCATATTTTCATAAAGTTATTTTGAAATGGTACGGAACACACTGTTATTTCAAAAGATACGGTACACACTTTTATTCTGTTTCTGAAATAATTCTGAAGTTAAATATATAAAGATCTAATTTCAATTATAATTTGAATGATTTTTTTATAGTTAATTATTTATTAATTTAAACGAGAACCCTTGGGCCTGTTTTGCAATGTATCATTATGCTTACAGCTTCTTTTTTGCAATGTATCATGACGCTTACAGCTTGGTGTAAACAGGATTATTCAAAAATAAAAAAAAACATCTTGAAAGTACGTCGCGCATAATTTTAATTTAAATGTTGCGCGATTAATATTTGGCTATAACATGTTAATATTACAAGTTATTGTTGAACAAGTGATATATAGGATTTTGAAAAAACAAAAGTAGATATTTGAAATCTGTTTTTGAAAAAATGAGAATTTCATAAACACTTTAAATGTTAATGTTCATGTGTGCAATATATTTTAAGAGATCACGCTGAAGATTTACGACCTTCGTGTCACATTTAAAATCAACTAGGGTATGTTTAACGTTTCGATCACCACAGAATCATGCAGTTGCGTTAAAAATGATTGTTGTATATCCAGTAACGCAGTTATGTGCAAATAAGGCTGGAATTGTGCAAAAGTAACGCAGAATTGCGCAAATTAGTGGCTAAAACTAGAACCGCGATAAGAAAATTGACCAAAATTTTGTATTGTACACCGAATTGGAAGAAATGAGTTTGCGCATACTGTTGCTGGGACATAAACCTCATCAAAAATATTTCCATGAAAATGTTTATTTTTCAAGATCATTCGTGAGAATGATGACATGATTAGCGTATTGATGGCGATTTTTAGTCTCGTTGATATCTTTAAATACAATAAAAAAACGTACATATTATTATGATCTTTTATATTCGGTGGGACATTTTCCAATCCACTCGTGTCATGTTACACTTAATTTAGTAGATAAAACGTAATTGAGACCATTTTTACGAGATAATGCCGAATTCGTGAATGAAACACTGAAGCAACGGCGGTTAATCCTATTTTACCAGCTTCCTTCTATTGTTATACGACACTTATAGTTTGACAAATGTCTTAGGTATGCAGAATACAAAAAAATAAAGTTTTAATTGTTTTAAATGTACATATTTAATTGACGAAACACAAAAGTCATCTAAATAAGTAAACATATTACTAACAAATTTTGTAATGCTGGTTAAAGTATAATGTCGTAGCAGCCGTATGCGCTTATTCTTTTATTTAAATTTGATTTAGAATAAACTATTTTGGTTCGTTTGGCACTTACTGTGCTATTCGTTTTTGCGATAGCGTTGCACAGATTCGGCGTTACTTTTACGTTAATTGCACATTTCTGCGTTACTGGAATCGATATGCACGGTGTAAATGCTGTTGATAGACAAAATATTGTTATAATGTGTTTGTTGTTGTTGTTGTTGTTGTTGTTTTATGATAATGATTTCCTTTTTCAGAGAATGAATAAAGAGACCAGCTTGTATGTATGTAGTGAATGTGATAAGATTTCAAGTCAAATCCACCTTTTACTTTTATTGCTGCCAAAACAACAAACTTCCTCACTTGCAAGCTTTTCATCTGCCCCTGAAAAATTTGTCTGGTAAATTTGTCCAAGGCTCAGCACCGTTTAATATGTAATAAAAAAATAAACAGTTTTATTCAACCGTCTTGGTCCTGGATGTCCATGTAATGGAAAGGGCCGTTGCTTTCCCAATAAGAATATATTACTTTTCCCAGTAGATCGGCGTCATAACGGAATTGGTTTTCTTTCCTTAAAGTCTTTTTTTTAAATGAAGAGTAACAAATTCCCTTGTAAACTCCCCTCCGTCTACACCAACTTCGCCAATGAATTTCACGTAAAGCCGTCTCTCAAAGACAACTGGTAGACCGCCACTGATTTCTTCAATAGCATTTGTTTAAAACAAACGTCTAACAACATTTATAAAAAGGTGTCTTGGTTTTAATGATGACAATTTGTTTTCCAGTCCCTCTTAAAAAGTGCGTTCCTCCACTGAAATTGAAAGAAATAAAGAATCCCTAGAGAACGCTCAAAACGACAAAATTGTTAATGTTGCAGGATCGGTTTGATAAAGCCTGTTCATGGATGGTTATTAGAAGTGTAAGTTATCGTCCACGCCCCCTAACACTGGCTTAAGCAGTATTCAAACATTTAACATCCGCAGATGTGTTCATGAAGATGTGAATATGGGCTTAAAAACAAAAAAGACATGATTGTGCAAAAGGGGAATATCGTAATCTATTTGTATCACATTGTCGTAAAGTCCCATAACAATGCTAAAGTCACAATTTTCATCTTTTTATTTAGGAAACTTAACTTTGAACTTTTAAAAACATTTTCTTTGCTGACAGACACATCGAATTACAAAAAATGAAAATTTTTGTAAGAATCCCACAGACATATAAATAAAATTAGGAATTTAAGAGGTAAAAATAGCATATTAATAAAGTCTTACGTTTTCCATAAAAGGAATAAAATATTTGCACACGGCGGACTATTGGAAGTTTAAACAATTAAATTTACGAGAGAAAACATTTTGACAAGTATCATGATTTACACAACAAGAGTTACAATGTATTTGATAAGAATAATTTACAAACGGGAACATTAAGTTAAGAAATTGGCGCGAAGAATAATTTATGTCGGACATTCAAAGCATTACTTACAAAAAAGTGTGTATTTACATAAACACAAATTTGGAAATGGTACACAGAAATTAGAAATTGGGACTAAAAATATTAAAATATCATATTCAAACTGTATTAATGTATTTGAATCACAAAAAAGTAATTTACATGAATGGAATTTTTACCTAGACACCCTTCCATAGAACTATAAAATGCAATAAATAATACTTTCATTTTGATATACAGATATAACCAATGTATTATAGTTCTTACAGACGTACTATGTTTAAATGAACATTTAAATCCTGTTAATTAATGATAATCTAAGCTTCAAGCCAAGCTATGACGAATATTGAAATAAACATATCTTTTATGTTATACTAAAAATTCAAAGAAAGTATGATTTCATGAAAGTAGTATTGAAGAATGCACTCGTTATATAAATTTAAGACTGAATGCAGAATACTGACATTTTCAAGCCCATCCCACCCCATCTGTCCCTCAACCTCCCTTTAATTGAAAAATGCAGATATAAAATGGAATTAAGTACCTGGTCATTTGTAAAATCAATAGTTTCTCTTCAAGCGGCATTGCTTTATTCAAATTAGTAAAACTCATCTGATATAACAAAACTATTGCATATAACCTCCGGCTGGACTTGAACCCGCAATCCCCGGATTAGGAGGCCGATGCCTTATCCATTAGGCCACGGAGGCGGTTGTGTAAAACGTTGAGAAAATATCTGTGCCTATTATTGTTGTCACTATAAACAGATCCCTCAAGAGCAATTAAAACTAAAACAAATAGTTGAAAAATGCAGACTCGGGTAGATTTATTCTGTTCATGAGATGAATCTCCTTTCAGCAATTTTTGATATATTCGGTACTTTAACTTTTACAATCATTGTTAAAAATGGATAGAGAGCAACTTTATACATAAGTAAAATGTATTTCACTTCCATTAACTTGAAAATTGAATATTCATATTTATGGAGGTTGTCTCAAATTAGACTATCTATAATTCATCTATATTACATGTTAGAGGCAAATACCGTCTTTAGAAAAACATTGTATGTACTATTTCACGGGTCATGTGTGTTGTCGATTAAGCACAGAATGTGTTATGAAAATCAAAGGTTCCTATAATATGTATTGTTACATGATCTATTTTTATTTTGTATAAAGATAATGGATAGGTTTGAAAAATGCACACTTGTCCAATAGAGTCAGTATTGTTCTAAGTATTAAGACCTCTTTATTTCACACTACCGTTTTAAAACATTTTGACAGAAGTTTGTTACTTCAATTACAGTAAGGAATTGATTTGAAATTTCAGCTACATCGGGTACGATATTCATTTCATTTAGATATTTTGGACCCGGTGAAAACGTGTCTATATTGGATACGATATGAATTTGATTTGAATTTTTGTGGACTTTGAAACTTGAAACAAGGCTGAATTATATAACATGATACAATTATGATTTTATTGGAACGTCACAGGGTTTTAAATATTAAATTATC